>NW_022045125.1:0-158698 GCF_900880675.1 Sparus aurata | reverse complement strand
AGTGCGTTGTGGGGATTCTTGTAGAGAATCCGCCGCTGCTCCCGGGCAACGACGGACCCCCTCATGGACCTACGAAGGAGAAGAGAGAAAGAAGAAACGGGGAGAGAGAAATGGGGTGGGGGGGAGGGGTGCAGAATGAGAGAGCGAAGCAGAGGAGAGGGTCAGGTGCTTATTTATAGAAATGCGGAAGTTGGCGCTGTTGAGGTGTGGTCCTGCTCCTGAAACTTCGCCAATTAAGCTTCAATTTTTGCACTCATGACAGACTAAGCTGTATTCCAGTCAAAAATGGTTTCTCAAGTGAAATTGTACTCAAATTGTGTGAATTCTACCTAATTATAGTATTGAAACATGGTTTCAGCTTTTCTATCATTAGTTTTAGTTAGAAGTATTTTCTGGCCATATTTGTGCTTTTCAGAGCGAAAGACGCTGTTTTTTGACCTCATGACAGACTAAGCTGTATTTCAGTCAAAAATGGTTTCTGCAAGTGAAATTGTACTTAAATTGTGTCAATTCTGCCTAATTATAGTATTGAAACATGGTTTCAGCTGTTCTATCATTAGTTTTAGTTAGAAGTATTTTGTGGCCATATTTGAGCTTTTCAGAGCGCTAGAAGCACTATTTTGCCAGTTAAGGTCTACTTAAGCTGTATTTCACTCAAAAATGCTTTCTCAAGTGAAATTGTACTCAAATTGTGTGAACTTTACATAATCATCGTATTGAAACATGGTTTCAGCTGTAGTATCATTCGTTTCAGTCAGAAATATTCTCTGGCCATATTTGTGCTTTTCAGAGCAAAAGAAGCTGTTTTTTGCCCTCATGACAGACTAAGCTGTATTTCAGTCAAAAATGGTTTCTCAAGGGAAATTGTATTCAAAGTGTGTGGACTTTCCCTAATTATAGTATTGAAACACGGTTTCAGCTGTTTATCATTCGTTTTAGTCAGAAGGATTTTCTGGCCATATTTGTGCTTTTCAGAGCGCTAGAAGCACTTTTTTGACCGGATATCTCCTACAGCTTAGTCTAATATGAGGGCAAAAACCAGCTTTTCGCACTCTGAAAAGCTGAATTATGGCCAGGAAATACTTCTGACTAAAACGAACTGACTAGAACAGCTGAAACCATGTTTCAATAATATAATTCGGCAAAGTTCACACACTTTTGAGTACAATTTCAGTTGAGAAACCATTTTTGACTGAAATACAGCTTAGTGGACTATAACTGGCCAAAAAGTGCTGCTAGCGCTCTGAAAAGCACAATATGGCCAGAAAATACTTCTGACTATAACGAATGATAGAACAGCTGAAACCATGTTTACCGAGCGTCAACGAGTTATTAACGCTTTAACTTTGACAGCCCTAATATATATATATATATATATATATATATATGTGACCAGAAGGACACTAATAGTACTTTTGAATGAATAAATAAAGTGACAACGCCACTCCCAAGTATAGGGTGGGAGACCCGACTCACTTATACATTTACTCTGTTATTGTGGCCAAATTAATATCCCCATACAGGGTAGTTAGGACAGACAGAGGCTTTTTGGTGTACAAACAAATGACAACTTTATTTAAATAGCAGCAATAGTGAGTCAACAAATAGCACTGTGTGCCGGTACCATTTTTCATTGACCGAGGGGGGCAACAACAACAATCAACAAAAACAACATTGCAAATTGTTAGGACACTGTAAACTGTTAAGACTGCGACTTATGTATTGCGCACACTCAATAGGAAATATAACACTCTTGTAAAATCACTACACACTGACAAAGGGAAGGTGCAAGCACGGTCATCAATAAAGGGTACCCTAAATGAAGACTCTCCAAAAATACATCTTAGAATAAAAAGACTGAACAACAGTGAGGCACTTGAGTACAACTATTAAACAAATCAAAAACGAGGAAAAGAGCAATGGCTGCCCTGCTGACCACGGACCTGTGTGTCACCAGTTCAGCCTGCAATAATACAAAAACACCAGTAAATTCCCGGAGCAATTAAACCCCATCTTCATTACATATTACCTAATATTAGTACATTTACTGGCAAGCCCAATATCCTACCTCCTAGGCCCGAGGCACCTGTGCACCCAACAGGTAGGAGTATGGGCCGACCAGGGTTCCGGCACTATACAATATAATACAAAAAATCATATTAATGCACCACGAAAGAAAACAGTCTGTATGTTTAAATCACGTAAACCACAATGCTGGTTGACCACCATTAATTCCCATTATAAATATATATATATATATACATACACACACATACACACATATACAGTATATATATATACACACACGCATACACATACATAAACACACACACACATATGGACATTGTTGCTATAAATCAATGAGCATTAAGTCCTACCTGAGACTGTTAGAGCATGCGTGTGTGGGTTGTGGATCACACACTGTCTCTCTGCACAAACAGTACCAGAGAGAATTCTAGAAGTGTAATGACAACAATAAGTACTCTGAACTCTGATTAAAACAAACAACTTAAGCATACTCTTTAATGTCTAAGCATTTTGTAACATACTGTAGTTTCTGGGCTTTCTTCATCAAAGGTGTCGGTGTTAAGTATGTTCAGAAATGATTCTGCGGAAACCAGGCTGGTGGAATGTTAGAGCAATCTTTATTGAAAACAGATCTCAATGCCAGCGTCCGTCCAGGCACGGCCATTAACCATGACAAAGTCCTGCCCAATGCTTTGCCCTCTACTCTAACAGAATTCCTATCGCCTTCGATCTTGGAATCTACAAAATACCACACCCATCTCCGCTTGTGCGGGTCTTTTTAAAGTCTAATTCCTCGCATCGTCCCACTTACTCCAATTGGTCGCTTTGGTGGATTGAGGGTCCATCTATCCAATAGTAGAAAAAGAGAAGTTAGTCTACCTCCTCCTGTACCTTATCTAACTTCCGCTGAGGTCACTTCTTGGAACTCATAGCCTGAAATGGACCAGACGGTCTCTTCCTACTGATAGAGAAATGTACATCTTAAATCAACTCTTAACAACTGTCATAAGAGATAAATGCAGTGGATTGCTCCATATGAATCTGTCCTCCAGCTAACCTTTAATGTACACAAAGAGAGCTGTTTAATGGCTCCAGGGCCCCTAGCTATGTAAACTTCCCATTGACCATCTCTCTTACCTCACAGTAAAAGAAAACAACTGTCACTATTTAAAGATTAACTCTGAATGTGTAAATGTGCAGACACCTCATATTCCCCCCTTCGAGGCCCACTCGGTCTCGAAAAGCACATTCACAATTGTTTACCTTCGTCCAACTCATGTCGCAGCTTGTCTGTTTTCAACAAAGTCCTCCTCATCCAAACCTATTACTACTTTTAGAGTCCTATTTTGAACTGCAATTTGGAATCAGCTAATTAACTAGTTCCCTCTTCAGGTCCTAGAGCACCGTATTTTAAGTTACTTTAGGACTAGTTAACTCACTCACTTGTCCTAATTAGGTCGAATTCGGCTAACCTTAGCCTCACCTGCAGAACTCCCTTCAGGTACACTCCTTTTCAGCAAACTCTGAAAAGTACTTCATACTCTCAAATTCTTATGGCTTCTCATATGTAGCTGTAAGGGAATCCCACAAATCAGCTGTTGCATCCCATTCCAAAAATCTACCCCTCTAAGGAGTATCTAAAAGAAATAGGAAACCTTACTAATCAACTATGGAGAATCTACGCCTTCAAGCCAATCCAGGCGGGGAAACTCCTTTTACAATTTACAGGTACCAATTACCATTTATGCACTAATTGAATGACCATTAGCCAATAGGCCATTGAACTCCAAAACTTTCACAAGTCCTATTTTTCCAAATATCAATAAAAAGTAAATACATCGCTATGCAATAGTATAAAAAGTGAAATCTAATTAAACTATTATATTATTAAGATCATGCTCATTCCTTGATTCGTTTGCAATTATCACAGGATTACAACAAAGTACAATTCAACATTACAATGTATGGATAAATATATATATATATAAACATAGACATGTATCTAATTTTACATAACAAAATGAATATATCATCATGCTGTGTCATCTGAACTCTCGCTCTTCAGCAGCGTTGCCATCTTGGGTGACATGTTGCTCATAACACTCTTAATCAATGTATTTTCTCTCTCAGTCCTTGTCTCTCTCTGTCCAGGGCCCGCAACCGTCTCCACTGTCCATGTTTGAGTCTCTGAATCCTTTCACTGTCCATGCTCGGGTCCCTGGACAGGTTAATCTCTTTACTGTCCTCCTGAGAAGAGAGAAAATACCAACCAGTATCTTTGCAGACAAAAACATCAAAATCTGTAATGAGTAGAACATTCATTACTATCACTACATATCTAGATCAGGAATGTCCAAAATCCAACTCCAGGATCAGAAACGGTGTAGTGTATAAAATCTGAGCTGCAATACCATCACCCTATTTAGAAATGCTCAACTGTGTTGTGTAAGAGTCAGAAAGTACCTAGGAGACCTGCACTGTGCAAAACACTGGAGAAGGAATCCCCAAGAAGGCCACTAGAGTCACAATTGCTGTATATGGAAATTATAAGTGCCATGTATGAAATAAACAAAAGATGACTATTGCCACGTCACACCCAAGGCCCAGAGGAGGGAGGGGGCCGAGGGTGGGGTGTCTGGCTATATTTTTAAGGCCTTATTTGGAGGGAAATACACCGGTATAATCTAAAAATAGAAGATAATCGAGGATGAGGATATTGATCAGGCCTAAAAGAAGGAGGATCCAGAGGCGTGGAAACCCCCAGATCAGAATAGTTTATAAGTTGGAGCATCAGACAGGCAGTTCAGTTCATCCCGGGAGAGCTCACTGCATGTATCCTGCTGTGTGAAATAAATATCTTTGACCTGAGGACCAGCTGTTTCATCCTTGATTTAGGACTCCATCTGTGAGTGTTTTATAGTTGATAAGTCAGATAATTGTAAACTTTAGACAAGTAGTTTGACACTACAACGGCGCATTTACCGCTCTTACGTAATCTCCCTTGTTTTTTCTATGTTGTTTTGCAGGCATGTCATACTATTTTCCCCTTTTAATATCTTACATTTTCCACCGTCCGAATTATTAATTTTATATTTTGTCTTCAATCTACAATTTGGCATTTTCCATCCCCCCTTTGTTTATTTCTGATTCCTACTCAAGATTTGGACACCTCTGCTCCAGGCAACACTACTGTTTCCCCTCCGTTGTTATAAGTAACAACTCATTTCATTTTATCAGCAAACTGGGTAACATACATTTATTAAAATATACCAAACAAACCAGGTATAACTCCAGCCTAAAATAGATAATTGAAGATTAGAGATAACATAACAAAATATATTTTCAAAAATGATAGAATATACCAGAGTAAGATATTCAAATTGGGTACATATCAATTATCTCTCCTTCTACAACTCCTGCCTCCTCCTCTTCGTCGGAGGCTCTCCTTCCTAGTAGTGGCATCTGAGTTTGATCACCCGGCATCACCACTCCAACCCAACGAAGTATCCTGGCTTTAGCAAAAGTCAACAGTAATGTGCAAAAACAAAACATTACACACAATGCCAGGACAAGCACTACTAACACTTGAACCAACATGGCTCCTATAGGTCCAAATTTATCTTGCAGCCAAGCATTTGCAGACCATCCTGACCCTTCAGAGGCACCAAACGCATCTCTGATGTTACGCAAGGCATCTAACACACTAGTCGTATTGTCAGAATTATCAGGAATCAAAGTGTAACAAGCATCTCCCGTCAAATTCAAAGCCATACAAAGGCCTCCTTGTTTAGCCAAAATATAATCAAGAGCCATATCATGCTTCAATAATGTCAATCTATGACTTCTTTGGGTGTTAGACAAAGTTTCGAATCCCTTTATAGTCTCATTTGCAAAACCTTGTAGAGTGTAAGTGATGTTATCAATATGATCAGCCAAATATGTTACACCATACCATGGCAATATTCCTATTCCCCATTTCTCACTCAGGCTTATCCTCCAATGGTAGGCCTTTATGGTATGGAATTGGGCCAACTCTCTCTTTCTCCTACTAAGATTAGTCTTGTTCAATTCCTGTCCCTGCCCAATGGTCAAAACTTCATAAGGGAGTTTCAATTTTGCCATATAACAACATCCAGTCCATCCATAGGGTAAAAATAAGTAGGCTTTTTTACCACAAACCCACCAAATGTCCTTAAAGCTTCCTATAGTTACATTAACTGGCATTTCTTGATTCGTTACCATTAATATCTTACTCAGTCGTGGGTCCGGTGCATGAAAAGTTACTTGATGTGGCCCTCTATCAACGCGACGTCCCTGCTTAGCAAATTGCATTGCATAAGTTTTACATTCAGCAATTCCCATAAACATACCTATTCCCCCATGAGTGTCATTTGAAAAAAAACAATCTCCTGCCTTTACAAGGTTTACCTCCATTGGTTCGGGGACTGCTGTTGTGATATCCTCAAATTGATCCAATAAATTTACATACGGCAGTCGGTTCAACCAAAGGCAAGCACCTTGTGGTCTAAATAACCCCGTTGATTTAGACATCCACTTGTCCTGCGGCGCTTTTTGTTTGAACTGCAACCACGACAGAGCATTCCACTGACAAATGCGATTCAGTGGTTCAGGATCTGTTTCCATAATTGAAGGCCAGGTGTTTGGTGATGGAATTCTAACCACACATGGACAGCCATCTCTGGTAGACGCTCTTACAGAGTGAGTTAGCTGTCGAAACCACATGTTCTTACTTGCCCATGGATCAGTGATTCGTAATACCGAGGAATCAAACCCCAATGCCTTCCACCGAGCTTCACGCTTCTATATTGTATGAACAGATTCCATTATCTCCTCTTGTGACCAGTCAATGTCAGTGAAATCGCTTGTTTCGGAAGTCATAGTCGTCAGGGTCGTTACCGGCAGTTCTGTGTCCCTCTCATGCGTCACTAGATTACTAACAAATGAAATGGGAGTATTGTCCGATTTCTCAGTAGCATTATTCAAGCTTATGTTGCCTTCTATAATAGGCTTCTGAATTACGTTTACAAAGTTAATGGGTTCCTAGATTATCTTTACCACCTTTGTCTGTACCAAAGGTAATATTGTCTGATTGCTAACAACTGCTTTTACTTCTCCTGCCACTTGTATCTGCCCTTTCATTTCACCGGAAGGTTCGATTGTTAGAAATTCTATTTCATCTACAATATATGCAGAAGAGTTAAGATTAACGGGGATAGAAGTTACTGTCGCCGTCATGGTCACATTAGTTTCCTTTTCAATCGTACATCGGGAGGTAACTGGGGTTGGTATACTAGTACTGATGGTGGCATCCAAAGTTGAAGTGATTGATATCATTCGTTCACTATCTGCTGGGAAGCCTGTCGCTTTAGTGCTTCCCTCACCAATCCTTTCAACCTCTGTGGAGGGATGAATGGAAATACTGTCTTCCACTATCAGTAATATTCTGTGAGTCACATAACCTGCTACCCATGAATTATATTCTGGGAGAGCGAAATAGGTGCAAGTATATACCCCTTCGTCCTCCCACTGGGCATCATTCAAAACAACTGAGCAGTCACCTTCAGCTTTAAACCACGTATCTTCGATAAACAAAGAATATTTTTCCTGAATAGTAGAGACACCATCAACCACAGGTCCTGTCACCTTCATGGTTTTACCCTGACTGTCTCTCCATACCGGAGGAATTCTACCAACAGTATTCCACTCAGAACAATTGCACGGTAGGTGAGCTGAATATCCTAACCTAACTTTTACCGTTGACCATCCAGACATTAAAGTCTCCTGGGATGTCTCAGGCTTACTGGTAGTTAACGGAGACACTCGTGAACTACTGATGACCTCCAGACCCGCAGAGGTGGGGTCTTTCTTGCTTTCATTATTCTAGAATTGGGAAATAGATTTTGGGGTTGTAGTTCTTCCTGTTTCTTCAAAAACTCTTGGCCCCACAGTGGTACTTTTATTCATTACCACTAAAAGCACAATTTTGGTTCTGTAGACGGACTCAGTCCACACGCCTCGTTCTTTTGCGCTCTCAAGTTGTGCATCGTGATACGTACACTTATATTCTCCTTGGGCTTCCTGTTGCACTTTTCATATGAAGAGGCCACAGTGACACCACCACACTCTTGCATGTCACGTCACACCACCACACTCTGCCATGTCACGTCACACAACCACTCTATGTCATGTCATGTCACACCAACACACTCTGTCATGTCACGTCACATAACCTCGCTCTGGGTCACACGACCACACTCTGTCATCTCATGTCACAACACCACACTCGGGTATGTCAAGTCACACAACCACACCCTGGTATTTCCCTTCACACCACCACACTGTGAGTCACACCACCACACTCTGCCATTTAACGTCACACCACCACGCTCTGGCATGTCATGTTAGACCAGCACACTTTGGCATGTCAAGTCACAACACCACACCGTGGCATGTCACATCACACCACCACACTCTGACATCTCACGTCACACCACCACACTCTGCAATGTCAAGTCACAACACCACAACCTGGCATGTCACGTCACACCACCACACTCTGCCATGTCACATAACACCAGCACGCTCTGGCATGTCACGTTAGTCCAGCACACTCTGGTATGTCAAGTCACATCACCACACTCTGCCATGTCACGTCACACCAGCATATTCTGGTATGTTACGTCACACCAACACACTCTGCCATGTCACATCACACCAGCACACACTGGAATGTCACGTCACACCAGCACACTCTGCCATGTCACATCACACCACCACACAACACTCTGTCATGTCACGTCACACCACAACACTAAGCAATGTCGTGTCACAACACCATACTCTGGCATTTCACATCACACCACCACATTCTGGCATGTCACATCACACCATCCAACTCTGCAATGTCACGTCACAACACCACACCCTGGCATGTCACTTCACACCACCACACTCTGCCATGTCACGTCACACCAGCACACACTGGCATGTCACGTCACACCAGCACACTCTGCCATGTCACATCACACCACCACACAACACTCTGTCATGTCACGTCACACCACAACACTAAGCAATGTCGTGTCACAACACCATACTCTGGCATTTCACATCACACCACCACATTCTGGCATGTCACATCACACCATCCAACTCTGCAATGTCACGTCACAACACCACACCCTGGCATGTCACTTCACACCACCACACTCTGCCATGTCACGTCACACCAGCACACTCTGACATGTCACGTCACACCACCACAACGTGGGTCACGTCTCCATATGCTGGCATTTCACGTCACACCACCTATCTCTGCAATGTCAGGTCACAACACTACACCCTGGCATGACGTCACATGCAAGAGTGCGGTGGTGTGATGTGACATGGCAGAGTGTGCTAGTCTAACGTAACATGCCAGAGTGTGCTGGCATGGTGGTGTGATGTGACATGGCAGAGTGTGCTGGTGTGAAGTGACATGACAGAGTTTGGTGTGGTGGTGTGATTTGACATGCCAATATGGTTTTGTGACATGACATGCCAGAATGCGGTGGTGTGATGTGACATGGCGGAGTGTGCAGGTGTGACGTGACTTGACAAAGTGTGGTGTGGTGGTGTGATGTGACATGCCAGGGAGTGGTTGTGGGACATGACATGACAGAGTGCGGTGGTGTGATGTGACATGACAGAGTGTGCTAGTCTAACGTGACTTGCCAGAGTGTGCTGGTGTGACGTGACATGGCAGGGTGTGGTGGTGTGACGTGACATGCCAGGGTGTGGTGGTGTGACGTGACATGGTAGAGTGTGCTGGTCTAACGTGACATGCCACAGTGTGCTGGTGTCATGTGACATGGCAGAATGTGGTGGTATGAAATGACATGCCAGAGTGTGCTGGTGTGATGTGACATGGCAGAGTGTGGTGGTGTCAATTGACATAGCAGTATGTTGTGGTGTGACATGACATGCAAGAGTGTGCTGGTGTGACGTGACATGACAGAGTGTGGTGTGGTGGTGTGATGTGACATGCCCATGTGGTTTTGTGACGTGACATGCCAGAGTGCGGTGGTGTGATGTGACATGGCAGAGTGTGCTGGTGTGCCGTGACATGACAGAGTGTGGTGTGGTGGTGTGATTTGACATGCCAATGTGGTTTTGTGACGTGACATGCCAGAATGCGGTGGTGTGATGTGACATGGCAGAGTGTGCAGGTGTGACGGGACTTGACAAAGTGTGGTGTGGTGGTGTGATGTGACATGTCAGGGAGTGGTTGTGGGACATGACATGACAGAGTGCGGTGGTGTGATGTGACATGGCAGAGTGTGCTAGTCTAATGTGACATGCCAGAGTGTGCTGGTGTGACGTGACATGGCAGGGTGTGGTGGTGTGACGTGACATGCCAGGGTGTGGTGGTGT
This sequence comes from Sparus aurata, assembly GCF_900880675.1. Lineage (NCBI taxonomy): Eukaryota > Metazoa > Chordata > Actinopteri > Spariformes > Sparidae > Sparus > Sparus aurata. The sequence goes on along the minus strand of NW_022045125.1, from coordinate 148,237 downwards.
GACGTGACATGGTAGAGTGTGCTGGTGTGATGTGACATGCCACAGTGTGCTGGTGTGATGTGACATGGCAGAATGTGGTGGTATGACATGACATGCCAGAGTGTGCTGGTGTGATGTGACATGGCAGAGTGTGTTGGTGTGACGTGACATGGCAGAGTGTGCTGGTGTGACGTGACATGACAGAGTGTGATGTGGTGGTGTGATGTGACAGGCCAATGTGGTTTTGTGACGTGACATGCCAGAGTGCGGTGGTGTGATGTGACACGGCAGAGAGTGGTTGTGGGACGTGACATGACAGAGTGTGTTGTTGTGACATGACATGACAGAGTGTGATATGGTGGTCTAACGTGACATGCCAGAGTGTGCCGGTGTCATGTGACATGGCAGAGTGTGGTGGTGTGACCCAGCTTGTGGTGGTGTGAATTGACATGCCAGAGTGTGCTGGTCTAACGTGACATGCCAGAGTGTGCTGGTGTCATGTGACATGGCAGAGTGTGGTGGTGTGACCCAGCTTGGGGTAGTGTGACATGACACGGCAGAGTGTGCTGGTGTGACGTGACATGCCAGAGTGTGCTGGTGTGACGTGAAATGGCAGAGTGTGGTGGTGTGACTTGACATGCCACAGTGTGCTGGTCTAACGTAACATGGCAGAGTGTGGTGGTGTGACGTGACATGCCAGGGTGTGGTGGTGTGACTTGACATGCCAGAGTGTGCTCCTCTAACGTGACATGCCAGAGTGTGCAGGTGTCATTTGACATGGCAGTGTGTGAGTGTGGAGGTGTGACTCAGCTTGTGGTAGTGTGACATGACACGGCAGAGTGTGCTGGTGTGACGTGACATGCCAGAGTGTGCTGGTGTGACTTGACATGGCAGAGTGTGCTGGTGGGACTTAACATGCCAGAGTGTGGTGGTGTGACGTGACATGGCAGAGTGTGGTGGTGTGACTTAACATGCCACAGTGTGCTGGTGGGACGTGACATGGCAGAGTGTGGTGGTGTGACGTGACATGCCAGGGTGTGGTGGTGTGACGTGACATGGCAGAGTGTGCTGGTCTAACGTGACATGCCAGAGTGTGCTGGTGTCAACTGAAGGCAGTATGTGGTGGTGTGACGTGACATGCCAGAGTGTGCTCGTGTGACGTGACATGGCAGGGTGTGGTGGTGTGACGTGACATGCCAGGGTGTGGTGTTGTGACCTGACATTGCAGAGATAGGTGGTGTGACGTGAAATGCCAGCATATGGAGACGTGACCCACGTTGTGCTGGTGTGACGTGACATGGCAGAGTGTGGTGGTGTGAAGTGACATGCCAGGGTGTGGTGTTGTGAGGTGACATGCAGAGTTGGATGGTGTGGTGTGACATGCCAGAATGTGGTGGTGTGATGTGAAATGCCAGAGTATGGTGTTGTGACACGACATTGCTTAGTGTTGTGGTGTGACGTGACATGACAGAGTGTGTTGTGGTGGTGTGATGTGACATGCCAGAGTGTGCTGGTGTCATGTGACATGGCAGTATGTGGTGGTGTGACGTGACATGCAAGAGTGTGCAGGTGTGACGGGACATGGCAGGGTGTGGTGGTGTGACGTGACATGCCAGGGTTATGTGGTTTGACGTGAAATCCCAGCATATGGTGACGTGACCCAGGTTGTAGTAGTGTGACATGACACGGCAGATTGGGTGGTGTGACGTGACATACCAGAGTGTGCTGGTGGGACGTGACATGGCAGAGTGTGGTGGTGTGACGTGACATGGCAGAGTGTGCTGGTCTAACGTGACATGCCAGAGTGTGCTGGTGTCATGTGACATAGCAGTATGTGGTGGTGTGATGTGACATGGCAGAGTGTGCTGGTGTGCCGTGACATGACAGAGTGTGGTGTGGTGGTGTGATTTGACATGCCAATGTGGTTTTGTGACGTGACATGCCAGAATACGGTGGTGTGATGTGACATGGCAGAGTGTGCAGGTGTGACGTGACTTGACAAAGTGTGGTGTGGTGGTGTGATGTGACATGCATGGGAGTGGTTGTGGGACATGACATGACAGAGTGCGGTGATGTGATGTGACATGGCAGAGTGTGCTAGTCTAATGTGACATGCCAGAGTGTGCCTGACATTGCAGAGATAGGTGGTGTGACGTGAAATGCCAGCATATGGAGACGTGACCCACGTTGTGGTGGTGTGACGTGACATGTCAGAGTGTGCTGGTGTGACGTGACATGGCAGAGTGTGGTGGTGTGAAGTGACATGCCAGGGTGTGGTGTTGTGACGTGACTATGCAGAGTTGGATGGTGTGACGTGACATGGCAGAGTGTGGTGGTGTGACTTGACATGCCAAAGTGTGCTGGTCTAACATGACATGCCAGAGCGTGGTGGTGTGACGTTAAATGGCAGAGTGTGGTGGTGTGACTCACAGTGTGGTGGTGTGAAGTGAAATACCAGGGTGTGGTTGTGTGACTTGACATACCCGAGTGTGGTGTTGTGACATGAGATGACAGAGTGTGGTGGTGTGACCCAGAGCGAGGTTATGTGACGTGACATGACAGAGTGTGTTGGTGTGTCGTGACATGCAAGAGTGTGGTAGTGTGACGTGACATGCAAGAGTGTGCTGGTGTCACTTAACATGGCAGAGTGTGGTGGTGTGACGTGACATGCCAGGGTGTGGTGGTGTGACGTGACATGGCAGAGTGTGCTGGTCTAACGTGACATGCCAGAGTGTGCTGGTGTGATGTGACATGCCACAGTGTGTTGGTGTGTCGTGACATGGCAGAGTGTGGTGGTGTGACTTGACATGCCACAGTGTGCTTGTCTAAAGTGCCATGGCAGAGTGTGGTGGTCCAACGTGACATGCCAGAGTGTGCTGCTCTAACGTGACATGCCAGAGTGTGCTGGCATTATGTGACATGGCAGAGTGTGGTGGTGTGACGTGACATGCCAGGTTGTGGTGTTGTGACTTGACATTGCAGAGTGTGGTGGTGTGACGTGAGATGCCAGAGTGTGGTGGTGTGATGTGATGTGACATGCCAGGGTGTGGTGTCGTGACTTGACATTGCAGAGTGTGGTGGTGTGACTTGACATGCAAATGTGTGCTGGTGTGACGTGACATGCCAGAGCGTGGTGGTGTGACTTTATATGGCAGAGTGTGGTGGTGTGACTCACAGTGTGGTGGTGTGAAGTGAAATACCAGGGTGTGGTTGTGTGACGTGACATACCCGAGTGTGGTGTTGTGACATGACATGACAGAGAGTGGTTGTGTGAGGTGACATGGCAGAGTGTGGTGTGTGACGTGACATGCCAGAGTGTGCTGGTGTGATGTGACATTGCAGAATAGGGGTGGTATGACATGACATGCCACAGTGTGTTGGTGTGACGTGACATGGCAGGGTGTGGTGGTGTGACGTGACATGCCAGGGTGTGGTGGTGTGACGTGACATGGCAGAGTGTGCTGGTCTATCGTGACATGCCAGAGTGTGCTGGTGTGATGTGACATGGCAGAGTGTGCTGGTGTGACGTGCCATGCCAGAATGTGCTGGTGTGACGTGACATGGCAGAGTGTGGTGATGTGACTTGACATACCACAGTGTGCTCGACTAACGTGACATGCCAGAGTGTGCTGGTGTTATGTGACATGGCAGAGTGTGGTGGTGTTATGTGACATGGCAGAGTGTGGTGGTGTGACGTGTCATGCCAGGTTGTGGTGTTGTGACTTGACATTGCAGAGTGTGGTGGTGTGACTTGACATGCCAAAATGTGCTGGTCTAACATGACATGCCAGAGTGTGCTGGTGTCACTTAACATGGCAGAGTGTGCTGGTGTGACGTGACATGCCAGAGTGTGGTGATGTGACTTGACATACCACAGTGTGCTCGACTAACGTGACATGCCAGAGTGTGCTGGTGTTATGTGACATGGCAGAGTGTGGTGGTGTGACGTGTCATGCCAGGTTGTGCTGGTGTCACTTAACATGGCAGAGTGTGCTGGTGTGACGTGACATGCCAGAGTGTGGTGATGTGACTTGACATACCACAGTGTGCTCGACTAACGTGACATGCCAGAGTGTGCTGGCATTATGTGACATGGCAGAGTGTGGTAGTGTTACGTGACATGCCAGGTTGTGGTGTTGTGACTTGACATTGCAGAGTGTGGTGGTGTGACGTGAGATGCCAGAGTGTGGTGGTGTGACTTGACATGCCAAAATGTGCTGGTCTAAGATGACATGCCAGAGTGTGCTGGTGTCACTTAACATGGCAGAGTGTGCTGGTGTGACGTGACATGCCAGAGCGTGGTGGTGTGACGTTAACTGGCAGAGTGTGGTGGTGTGACTCACAGTGTGGTGGTGTGAAGTGAAATACCAGGGTGTGGTTGTGTGACGTGACATACCCGAGTGTGATGTTTGTGTGACCCAGAATGTGGTAGTGTGATGTGACATGCCAGAGTATGGTGGTGTGACGCAACATTGCAGAGTGTGGTGGTGTGATGTGACATGGCAGATTGTGCTGGTGTGATGTGAAATACCAAAGTGTGGTGGTGTGACATGACATGGCAGAGTGTGGTGGTGTGACTTGACATGCCAAAATGTGTTGGTCTAACATGACATGCAAAAGTGTGCTGGTGTCACGTAACATGGCAGGCTGTGGTGGTGTGACGTGACATGCCGGAGTGTGGTGGTGTGACGTGAAATGGCAGAGTGTGGTGATGTGACCCACAGTGTGGTGGTGTGAAGTGACATGCCAGGGTGTGGTGTTGTGACTTGACATTGCAGAGTGTGGTGGTGGTGTGACGTGACATGCCAAAATGTGCTGGTGTGACGTGACATGCCAGAGTGTGGTGGTGTGACCTGACATGCCAGAGTGTATCGGTGTGACATTACATGACAGAGTGTGGTGATGTGTCCCAGAGCGTGGTGGTGTGACGTGACATTCCAGCATATGGTGACGTGACCCAGGTTGTGGCGGTGTGACATGACACGGCAGAGTGTGGTGGTCTGACGTGACATGCCAGAGTGTGCTGGTGTGACGTGACATGGCAGAGTGTGCTGGTGTCATGTGATATGGCAGAGTGTGGTGTAAAATGACCTCTCAGAGTGTGGTCGTGTGGGTTAGGTTTGGGTTGTTCTTCAAGTTTGGCATCCAGTACTCTGAGCCAGAGTCCTGCACGGGTTCGGGTACCCGCAGGTACCCGACGGGTGACCCGCACAATTTGGATGAAACGGGTGAAAAATAATGTCCTGTGTCGGACACGGGTGAGGATCGGGTCGGACGCCTAGAGAGCGCGGGTCGGGTTTTGCGATTGTCATTTTCATGGCGTCAGGTGCAAAAAAAAAAAAAAAATCATTAGCGACACATCTACAAAAATATGCCTGCATTTCAAAATGATAAACATGTACTGTATTGACCCGAATATAGGACAAGGTTTTTTTCGATGAAAATTATGTGACAAAGTGGGGTCGTCTTATAATCGGGGTCTAACCGTTGACACATGCTGATAGTTGTCTGGGTCGCTACACGACCGCAACAGCAGAGGGCGCCAGCTTATTGTAGAGACGTCACTGACACTGTGGCTCGGGTTATCTGTCAATCACAGCGGAGGAGAAGTGACAGGAGATGAAAAATGGAGAGACGCGGTGATTTTACGGAGCAAAGTGGATCAAGTGGGGCAAGTTAACAGACATCTGAGGCGGAGCTATGATGCTATAAGATAATGGTGATCAATGCAGCGGAGGCGCCAAACAACTGTCAGCCAGCCAAGAAATATGGAGGTATGGAGTGTAACGTCCGAAGATGGCGGGTCCAAAAAGACCGTCTGAAAATGCTAACAGTAAGAGAAAAGCTTATCGTGGTCCTCTAAGCGGCCGCTTCCAAGAGACTGACAGGAGGGTATGTGAGTTTGTTATTGAGAAACTAATTTTGGTTATCAGAGTCTTTTTCTGAAGATTAATCTTGAAAAGAGTGGTCGTCTTATAATCAGGGTCGTCCTATATTAGGGTCAATACTAGAGATGCACCGATCAGGATTTTTGGGGCCGATCACCGATCACCGAAAGCAGTATCTGCCGATCCCGATATTGCTGATCACCGATCACAGTGTCAAATCCATAAATTTTTCTATATTGTTGTCTTGTGTAACTTTCATATATTTAATTAATGATACTTCTTACACAACATTGACATTGTATTATTAAGTATAAAAATTAGGAGATCAGAACGTATCATGAATTGACCACCGTTTTATTGCAGGCTGAGGCAATGTGCAATATTTCACACTCTAGAGACTCTCTTGGAGACAACTTGGACTCAGCTTACATAGAGTAACTGTAGCTTACTAGTGGGAATGCATGCAGTCAGGGTGGGAATTTTGTCATTTTAGGGGCAAGTCCATTTGGCCTTCACTTTTGTTTTCAGGGGCACCAAGGCCACATGACAGGGCATAAAGGCCACTGAGTAAAATGTGTTGATTTACCTTTCAGACTGATACCATAACATCCTAATTTATAATAAGACATGGATTGTGTATTAAAACATTTTTTTATACCAAAATCAAGTTAAAGTTACATTAGAAAGTAGTTTTTGTTAAGTAGGGTTAGGGTGAGGTGGGTTTTGTGACACCTCACTGAATATTAGTGTTATTGAATATTTCTCCTGATAGAAATTCCCCAAAATTATGGCAAAGCACATTTTTTCCAAACAAAAAAATGTAGAATAACCAGCAGGAGACCACTGATGTGTGGAGTGATTTTGGTGACACTACACTCTGAATAATAGTGAAGTTATTGAATTTTTTGTAGTTTCTCTTTTCGGTGTTGCACTTTGTAGACAGTCCCTGCGCCCTCGTCTCACAGCCGGCTGACCATACAGACCAGAGTTAATGTCCAGACACTTGTTTGGATGAAAATACGGTTGTAGCTCGTTGTCTACCTTACTATCGTAGAAAAGAGCCGTCGTTTGTGTTTTAACAAGGTTTCACTTATGAGTTATTGATCCGGGAAGTTTGAATCTGTGAATATATTTCCAACTTTACCGGACTAAATCCTACCACATAAGTCAGTTACGTATCATGTCAAAACCGGCCGCGCTCGCTTTCGCACCTGTGCTGTAAGTTTCGTTCTTCTGTTTTGAGACGCTGCTGCTGTTTGAGAGGCTTTCACGTGAGATCATCGTGATGATGAGACTCCACCTGCACGAACCACTGAAGTTACTGTGAGTGACTACTGTGCACTCAGGTGGCTGTAATTAAAGGCAAGCCCGCTACGCTGACCGGGCCAGGGGCACAGAGACCACAGTTTTTTTTCACGGGGCATCAAGGCCAAAGTGCGGGGCAACGGCGGCCATGAAATTCCCTCCCTGCATGCAGTTAATGCACTGTCTTTATACTCAAACGTCATCTGATCGGCCTGATGTGATCTATTTTGAGAACTCCGATCAAAACCGATAGGGGCATTATCGGCCGACTGCGATCGGTTGCCGATCGATCGGTGCATCTCTACTTAAAATGTACAATTGAATATTATGAGGCTACAGTGTGAAGAACAAAAATGTTTTGATGGACCAAAACATTTTTTATAGATAAAATGTACACTGATCCCCATTGATGAGTGGCCAGCCTCTAAGATTGCACACTGCACACTTCCAAATGTTGCAAATAAGAATCCTTTCCAAAAAAAGAAAATAAGATATGGATTGTTGTATGTTTGTACCTTGTACCTTGTCTCCGTCTACTGCTTCTATCCAAATAATAGGAGATGAGCAACAAATGTTGAACTTGCTTCATGAGACAGGTGCCAGATCTGGTTTTAGCATGACTGCCCTTTAGCTTAACAACCAAATATTGTTGTCCTACACACTGAACTTGTGCAGCAAACTTTTTGACCTGACTCATATAAACAGATTCCCCTCATTTCTTAATAAAATGACAAATAATCACACACCAGAACACCAGGCAGTGTTGTAACCTGATGTTAAAGGATCAGTTTTTAGAGTAACATTACTCATTCTTTGTGTCCCTTTCTCTCAAATTCTTCAGGTTTTATCCCGAGGAGCCATTGTCATGCAAGGACTTAAACAGATCGAGGTGCAAAATAAATCAGGTGGGCAAAGGATGACATCTTGGTTGAATGTTTTTTGAGTTGCATTGTTATTAATCTATAGTTTTGCGTGTATGATGATTGTTGTCAATAACAGCTGGTTTGCTGTTTCAATGACTGAGGGTGAGGTGTCCTTCAAGTTGAAAGTGTCTGCAGAGATAGCACCAGACGTCCAGATTGTGGCTTACGCTGTCCTCCCCAGTGAGACTGTGATTGCCCACAGTGCTGACTTCTCCACTGAGAAATGCTTCAGTAACAAGGTCAGTATAAGAAGAAGACTTGTGGTACTGACTGTGCTTGTCAGAAGCAGGTGTAGATTTAAAAGGTATATTAGTTGTATTTCAAAAGGTCAATATGTGGCCCTACAAGACAGCCTCCAAGACCGACTGAGGTTAGTTTGACCATCAGGGGATACAGTACAGAGTTGATGTACAGGGGCTCTGACAGGACTATAACTCCAAGGATGAGAAGACATGACAGGTGGGGACAGCAGACGCATACAGCAGGGGAGGAGCGAGAGAGTCAGACATCAGCAGTGGTTGAAAATGGCATGTCGAGCTGAAATTTTGCTGGTGGCCTTGTGGTTATGAAGAAGATACCAGGAGACCCAATGTCTTAAGATAGAGCATTTATTGATAGGCTTGATCAAGGAAAACTGGACCGGATGTCCATGGTTACTTAAGAGATACCTGGGTCAAACCGTATGCTGTACTCTCTTTGGGCTGACACACATGCGTTCCGTACAAAGACAGAATAATTAGTCCAGCCTGAGATGTGTTGCTTACTGAGAGACAAATGTATCCAAGGACTGAAAGACAAATATTGTGAATGAGTTGTATTTTGTTTGTTGAGTTTGAGTGAAGTTTGTTTTTGTCAGGTCGGGGTTTTAAGGGAAGACTATGGATAAGGGGAAGGTGGACCCAAATGCAGTCAAGCACGGGAGGCAAGGATATTGGGAAACAAAAGCGAGCTTTATTTTACCAAAGCTGATATCAAAAAAACCAAAAGCAGACAAAACAGGGGCAAGAGGCAAAGTAGCAACACAACAGCAAGACAAAGTAGCAAAAGAAAACAGTTCCACAAAGTGCAAAGAAAAAGGCGAAGTACAAATCAAACATGGAAAACTCAAAACCAAAACATACCAAGACGGGACTCGAAGAACATGGACGAGAGCACGGACGTAAACAGGGGCTGACAAGAACAATGACCAGACAAGGAGTGAAGGGAAACACACAGACTAAGTACACAGACACTGATGACGAGACGAGGAACAGGTGAGGTGGACCAACAGGTGAGGTAACGAAGGGGAGGAGCACATGTGAACATGAAGGGACCAGGGCAATGGACAGAGGGAGCCAGAGGGAACATAGGAAAAAACACAGGAGAACTTAAAGGACACATGAGGGCATGGGAAAAACAAGACACAAGACAAGATACATAGACATGGAAATCAAATACAAGAAGCCACAAGACAAAACCAGACAAGAACACAACAGACAGATTTACAGTCATGACAGTACCCCCCCCCTCAAGGGACAGCTTCAAGATGTCCCTCAAAACATAAGTCCCAGTGAGCCTGGGAGGGTGGAGGGGGTCTGGAGGAGGGCCAAGGTCCAAACAAACAGGAGGATGGAGGCAAGGACTGGAACCCTCTAGAGGCCGGGGACGTGGACTGGGACCCCCTAGAGGCCGGCGACGAAGGCGTAGGCGTTCTGGAGGCCGGCGACGAAGTCGAAGGCGAAGGCGCTCTGGAGGCCGGCGACGAAGTCGAAGGCGAAGGCGCTCTGGAGGCCGGCGACGAAGTCGAAGGCGAAGGCGCTCTGGAGGCCGGCGACGAAGTCGAAGGCGAAGGCGCTCTGGAGGCCGGCGACGAAGTCGAAGGCGAAGGCGCTCTGGAGGCCGGCGACGAAGTCGAAGGCGAAGGCGCTCTGGAGGCCGGCGACGAAGACGTGGGCTGGGACCCACTGGAGGCCGGCGGCGAAGACGTGGGCTGGGACCCACTGGAGGCCGGCGGCGGAGGCGAAGGCTGAAGCCCTCTTGAGGCCGGATCGCTGACTGGGAAACCCTCCTGGGCCTTGGCCGGACCACCAACAGAGGTTCGCAGGGAGCTGGTGGCCTGTGAGCCAATAAAGGGTCGCTGGCAGCAGACGACCTAGGCCTGGCCTCCGACCAAGGAGCTGGCACTGGACTTGGCACGGGACTTGGTACTGGCCTCGGCCAGGCCTCCGACCGAGGAGCAGGCGCTGGACTTGGCGTGGGACTTGGCCGGGCCTCTGACCGAGGAGCAGGGACAGGCCTCGGCCGGTCCTCCGACCGAGGTGCAGGAACGGGCCTCGGCCGGGCCTCCGACCGAGGTGCAGGGTCTGAACTTGGCATGGGCCTCGGCCGGGCCTCCAACCGAGGTGCAGGGACGGGCCTCGGCCGGACCTCCGACCGAGGTGCAGGGACGGGCCTCGGCCGGTCCTCCGACCGAGGAGCAGGGACGGGACTTGGCATGGGCCTCGGCCGGTCCTCCGACCGAGGAGCAGGGACAGGACTTGACATGGGCCTCGGCCGGTCCTCCGACCGAGGCGCTGGGATGGGACTTGGCATGGGCCTCGGCCGGTCCTCCGACCGAGGAGCAGGGACGGGACTTGGCATGGGCCTCGGCCGGTCCTCCGACCGAGGAGCAGGGACAGGGCTGGGCATGGGCCTCGGCCGGTCCTCCGACCGAGGAGCAGGGACAGGACTTGGCATGGGCCTCGGCCGGTCCTCCGACCGAGGAGCAGGGACAGGACTTGACATGGGCCTCGGCCGGTCCTCCGACCGAGGAGCAGGGACGGGCCTCGACATGGGCCTCGGCCGGTCCTCCGACCGAGGAGCAGGGACGGGCCTCGGCCGGTCCTCCGACCGAGGAGCAGGGACGGGCCTCGGCCGGTCCTCCGACCGAGGTGCTGGGACAGGACTTGACATGGGCCTCGGACGGTCCTCCGACCGAGGTGCTGGGACTGAACTTGGCATGGGCCTTGGCCGGACCTCCGACCGAGGTGCAGGAACGGGCCTCGGCCGGACCTCCGACCGAGGTGCAGGAACGGGCCTCGGCCGGACCTCCGACCGAGGTGCAGGAACGAGCCTCGGCCGGACCTCCGACCGAGGTGCAGGAACGAGCCTCGGCCGGACCTCCGACCGAGGTGCAGGAACGGGCCTCGGCCGGACCTCCGACCGAGGTGCAGGAACGGGCCTCGGCCGGACCTCCGACCGAGGCGCTGGGACGGGACTTGGCATGGGCCTCGGCCGGTCCTCCGACCGAGGAGCAGGGACAGGACTTGACATGGGCCTCGGCCGGTCCTCCGACCGAGGAGCAGGGACAGGACTTGACATGGGCCTCGGCCGGTCCTCCGACCGAGGAGCAGGGACAGGACTTGACATGGGCCTCGGCCGGTCCTCCGACCGAGGGGCAGGGACGGGCCTCGGCCGGTCCTCCGACCGAGGTGCTGGGACAGGACTTGGCATGGGCCTCGGCCGGGCCTCCGACCGAGGAGCAGGGACAGGCGCCATCAGGTCCGCCGACTGAAGGCCACAGGCAGGAACAGGCGCCATCAGGTCCGCCAACTGGAGGCCACTGGCAGGAACAGGCGCCATCAGGTCCGCCGACTGAAGACCACAGGCAGGAACAGGCGCCATCAGGTCCGCCGACTGAAGACCACAGGCAGGAACAGGCGCCATCAGGTCCGCCGACTGGAGGCCACTGGCAGGTGTCGACCGGGCCGCCGACTGAAGGTCACTGGCAGGTGTCGACCGGGCCGCCGACTGAAGGCCACTGGCAGGTGTCGACCGGGCCGCCGACTGAAGGCCACTGGCAGGTGTCGACCGGGCCGCCGACTGAAGGCCAGCTGTCATCGGCTGGGCAGCCAACATAGGAGCTGGGAATCGAGCCGAGGCATGGGCTGGTAGCTGTGCTGTGGCTGAGGCGTGGGCTGGTAGCTGTACTGTGGCTGAGGCGTGGTCTGTGGCCGGAGCTGAGGCGTGGTCTGTGGCCGGAGCTGAGGCGTGGTCTGTGGCCGGAGCTGAGGCGTGGTCTGTGGCTGGGGCTGAGGCATGAGTTTGGGCTGGGGCCCCAGAGCCTGACTTCAGGGAGCCAGGACGTGGACGGGCTCGTCGCTTTCTCGGTGGAGCCTTGTAGGCCAGCCGGGTTCCACAAAAAGGAGACATTTCAGCTGAGGCATGGGCTGAGGCTGAAGAACCCAAGGCCTTTCTGAGGTTAGCCAGCTCCGCTATAAAAAGTGCGACACATGGGATCTCCTTTAACCAAGGCCTAATAAACAGTTCCTCATCGAAACTCGCTATGGCTCTTAGCTTCTCCTCTGTGTCAGCCTCGCCACTGACAACCTCCAACAATCTGTCCCCTAGCCTACAAAGCTGTAGGCTGTAGTCTGCTGGGTCCAATTTTGGTCTGGTCATTCTGTCAGGTCGGGGTTTTAAGGGAAGACTATGGATAAGGGGAAGGTGGACCCAAATGCAGTCAAGCACGGGAGGCAAGGATATTGGGAAACAAAAGCGAGCTTTATTTTACCAAAGCTGATATCAAAAAAACCAAAAGCAGACAAAACAGGGGCAAGAGGCAAAGTAGCAACACAACAGCAAGACAAAGTAGCAAAAGAAAACAGTTCCACAAAGTGCAAAGAAAAAGGCGAAGTACAAATCAAACATGGAAAACTCAAAACCAAAACATACCAAGACGGGACTCGAAGAACATGGACGAGAGCACGGACGTAAACAGGGGCTGACAAGAACAATGACCAGACAAGGAGTGAAGGGAAACACACAGACTAAGTACACAGACACTGATGACGAGACGAGGAACAGGTGAGGTGGACCAACAGGTGAGGTAACGAAGGGGAGGAGCACATGTGAACATGAAGGGACCAGGGCAATGGACAGAGGGAGCCAGAGGGAACATAGGAAAAAACACAGGAGAACTTAAAGGACACATGAGGGCATGGGAAAAACAAGACACAAGACAAGATACATAGACATGGAAATCAAATACAAGAAGCCACAAGACAAAACCAGACAAGAACACAACAGACAGATTTACAGTCATGACAGTTTTAAGATGAATTAACGTTTTAAGTTAGCTCCTCTTTGTTCAGTTAAAGAGAGAAATGTTACTACAGATGGCAAATGTTTATATTTTACTTTTTGGTAAGGAAAATGGATAGAAAAGTATTTACTTTCTTGTTTTTGTCAGTTGTTTTGTTCATTTATGACACTACAAGCTAAGAGAACTTGTGGAAATTGGGTAAATGAAACTCCTAGCTCCGAGCTGAGGTACAGAGTGTTATTCTAAGACAGGACAGGCTTAGCTGATTAGCATGACGAATAACGTCGACACTGTTGTTTCTTCAAACTGATGATAATGTGAGTTTTTTTTCTCTAATGTTTAAAAATTCTTGCCATGTCTTACAAATTGTTCCTTTAATATTTCACAGGTATGGTTCTGCAATCCCTTTGCAGTAGTCATACTTACTAACATAAACTAAAGCGTATCAGGCAAATTAAAGTTAAGTACCAGGAAACCATTCCTCTGTTCAGCACTTCTGACTAGTGAGTGACTTCTATGTGGCCTCTCCCCTGCGAGGTACTTTCCACATAAAGGTGTTAGCTTGATGAAAAGGACAGTGAATTCATTTGATAGGCCTCCTGATTAAAAATCAATCAAGGAGATTTTCTGGAGTCATTTACATATTTGAAGAGTTTAGAGATTGCCATCTTGATACACTAAAATCCAGATGGTGCGTTTTGTGTCTTTCTGTATGTGTCAGGTGTCCGTGGAGTTTTCTCCCTCCTCAGCTGTCCCAAGAGAGGGGACCAACCTGCAGGTGACAGCCCAGCCGGACTCTCTCTGTGGTGTGAGTGCTGTCGACCAGAGCATCCTCATCAAAGTGCCAGGGAAGACCCTGGAGGCAGAGCAGGTAACTGCTGGAATCACCACAGATAGATGTAGATCACCTGTGTGCCACCTGAATAATCCTTTTCTTATATAAGATTATCATTTCAATCTGCTAATGTTTCCTTTCTCCCTCTGCCAGTTGTAGATTTTTAACCAACTGTACAGATTTTTGTTTATAATTTCACACACTTGTGAAGCACGCTGGAATGAAAATACTGTACAAAAAAATTATGTTCACATATGTGAGACGTACTCCTCTGTTAGAGAATACGTTGGTACAGTTTTGACAGCTATACTCTAGATCCACATTTGAAGAGCACAAATAAAATCCCAGGGGTTATTATTCGTCAGATCTTCATACAACACAAACATCTGGTCATTAATAGCCTTAAGCCATACCTTTCTTTTTCAGATATTTGGGTTGTTGCCTGTCAGAAAAGTATCCCATACGCCATATGACGTTCAAGATCCTGTCGATCGTCTGCATGTGAGACCTAGAAGATACATTTTGCCATATCCTCCTGACCGTGATGATAGAAGCGACGCTCATACAGTTTTCCAGGTACTGCACAAAAAATGACACCCCAAAAATATATTGATACATTATGTTATTTTACAGTTGAATAACGTTTTATTGATGACTGCATTGTGTTGTATTATCTAGAATGTAGGGCTGAAGATGGCAACAAACTTGCTCATCCAAGTACCTTCATGCCTCAGATACAGGGGCAGAGAATACCACCAAGGCTATGGTGACTTTTTTATCTTATCTATAAAATGACACATGCTGAATACTTACTAGATTTTAAACAGCTCACTGTGTCATTGCTGTGCTCTGCTTGTGATGAAATATTTTCTGATTTCATTTCAGGTATTAGTATGAGGTATGACAATGTTCCAGGGGTAAGCAGAGTTGTTATGGGGCAGGCAGTTCCTGCTGGGGGATTTGGGGGAAGTTATCCTGAAGATATTTCACCAATAGAGACTGTCCGCACTTTCTTCCCCGAAACCTGGATATGGGACCTGGTGGAAGTTGGGTGAGCTTCTCGCAATATTATAATGTATTATTATTATTATTATTATTATTATTATTATTGTCATTATTATTATTATTGTCATTATCATTATTATTATCATAGATATTTTAGTTATTTATTTTTTATAGTGCCAGAGCATGTGTAAGGCATGAAAGTAATCTATTGACACTACTCTTTCAGGCCTTTTCTTTTCATTGTTATCGATTGTAATAACAAATAATTTATGTAATGTCATTTTTGTAATTTTATGTGTCGCTTATTAATCAGTATACACACGATATGTTTTGACAAAAGTATTGTTCCGTAACATAGCATCATATTTATAGTTATGCTCTTCATAATGAGAAATATTGTCTTTTTTTTCCATTGAATTGCGTCAAAACTCTGTAACTCTCTCATTCAGTGACTGAATATCTGAATTCTCAAGAACCCAAGATATAGAAGTATTTGCACATTTGCAAGGGATATTTGAGGTCAGAGTACCTACTTTGCAGAGCTGGTTACAATAGTACAATTAATCCTACACATTAACTCATCTTCTCAAATAGTTTTTTTAAATGTTATGGTAGATGGACTTGCAATTTACAACACTTGTCACATTAACCCATTCAAACACACATACACTGATAGCAGGGACTGCCATGCAAGGTGCCAGCTGCTAATCCGGAGCAATTTGGGGTTCAGTATCTTCCTCGATTCAAACCAGCTACCTTCCAATTATTAGAGGACCCGCTCTACCTCCTGAGCTACAGCCTTCACATTTAATTAATATTAAAACTGATTTATGTAAGTATGTTTTTCCAGCTCACTGAATGTGTTTGTGTGTACTCTTCCATCCAGAGAGTCTGGAACGAAGGACGTGCCCTTCACTGTCCCAGACACAATCACCACTTGGGAGACAGAGGCTTTCTGTTTGTCCCCTCAGGGTTTTGGCTTGGCCCCTCATAAAGAGATCAAAGTGTTCCAACCCTTTTTCCTTGAGCTGAACTTGCCTTATTCCATCATTCAGGGGGAGCACTTTGAACTCAAGGCAACCACCTTCAACTACCTGTCCAGCTGCATCATGGTAATCAATGCTTTTACATTAATTAAAGATACAATATGGAAGATTTCTGCATCAAATTGTCGAAACAAGACTTCGATATTTCGTTGAGTTTTTCTACCAACAAACAGCCTTCCCTTCTATAAGTCTTTTGTTTTGTTTTCTGATGAAGAGGCCTTTTAAATGCAGAAACCAGATATTGTGCATTTAAATGCTAATGTCGGCATGAGAACATGACAACACTAACATGCTTACCATACTTATGTTTACCATATTGGCACAACTCAATCATGACAACAGGTTGTGGTAAACATTTGGGATTGTCCTTATTTTCTTAACTAGTTTAGTTTACAGAATACTTTATATTTTGATGTATGATTTATTTGAAATAAAAACCCAAGATCCAGCTTCGAATTATTAAACGTGTGCTGTGTTATGCAACATTTTGAACAATTGTTCTCCATATACTATAGATTCCCAGTCATAAAATATACAACACATTCTCATACCCAAACAACTTGAAATAATATATATCACTGTTCCCAAAAACAACATGACTGTTGCAGTATATCAGCAACAGGCATAATGGTCATTCACTGTATGCTCACTGTATGGGTAATTTTTTTGCAAGATAACTATTTGGTTGGGTTCAGAAAAACTTCATGATTCGGTTAAGATTACAAGGTTACTTCAGTCATGAATGTACCTACATTATGTAAGTAACTTCGGTTATGTTATGAAAGTGATGTAACTTAAGGTTGTTAGTGAGTTAAAGTTACTGACAGTTGGCTTTCACATGAGACAATAACAACAACAACCTGGGTGAGAATCCTCTGCTTGTTTGACCTGACCATCCATCCCTAGCCTCCTCCATATGTGGATTTTTACCACTTAAGCTAACTGTGACAGCCATGCCTTTGGTGCTGTTGGGCTGTTTGCTTGTCCTCTTTGTCTTGAAGCTTGCCCAGCAGGAGGGGTTCGGCGTCGTTAGTTGCTGGGAACACCTGGGCCCGGTGTTCCCAGTACTATAAGAGCATACCTCACTAGGCTCTGAGCGAGAGAGGAAGGACAAGGGAGAAATCCTGCTCTCTGCTCTCCACGCTCCTTGTTTTGTTTCCACATTCATATGTTGGTTTCTGAGTTAGTTTCAATAAATTATGATTTCCTTGCTTAAACTTCTTGTGTCCTCTCCTATCATTTGTCATGGTTTTTAGCTGGCAGTGACACTGACTTCCTCCTTTGTTGTCTTGTTAATAATATTGCAGAAAATGTAGGTCCCCAGCAAACAAAAAACATAAATATGGGTGATAATAAGCTGCTTTCACAGTTGTAGATGTTTTTCTGATATGGACAACCTAAAAATATAAATCGATGTCTCCATTTAACAGGTCACTGTGATTCCAGCGCCCTCCTTAGATTACACCCTCACCCCCCTCTCTGGTAACCAGTACACATCCCGTCTGTGTGGCAGTGAGCGCAAGACCCTCAGCTGGACTATGGCTCCCTCAGTATTGGGTAAGGGTCAAACTTTTATCCACACTGGGGTAAAATGTTGAGAGGTCCCCAGCACTCCCTTTTTTAATCTCGATGAAATAAGTAACAAAATGTTTTCACACTATAATATTTAATGGCGTTTCATGCTGTGTTGGTTGATCTTTTTTAGGGGCTGTGAATGTATCTGTGACTGCTAAGGCTGTAGCATCCCATGCTTTGTGTGGCAACGAGATTGTGAGCATGCCAGAAAGAGGTCGTATTGATGTGGTCACACGATGTCTCATTGTAAAGGTCGGTACCTTAACAAAAGATGACAAAGAAACCATGTCTGCACTGTATTTAATAGCAAATAGAAACTAAGAGAAGTCATTGTTGTCTTCCCTCTCAGGCTGAGGGAACTGAGATGACGAAGAACTACAACTGGTTGCTCTGTCCAAAAGGTCAGGATGGATGGATGGATGGATGGAAGGATCCACTTCGTGACACTGATCTTATTTCCAGTCTATTCTCTTTCTCTGCACACAGATGAGGCTTTGACAGAGGAAGTAGACATAGAACTCCCTGAGAACGTGATTGATGGATCTGCCCGAGCTACACTATCAGTCCTGGGTAAACTAATAAATTATTTGAATGGAATGTTGTTTTAACCAGTGGTGGAAAGGGTACTGAAATCCTGAACTCAACCCCAAATAGAGTAACATTACTGAAATATTTCTCAATTACTCAAGTAAAGCTACTGGTATTAAAATAATACTTTAGAGCAGTATTATTATTTAGAGCAGAAGTAATTTAGACTGAAAAGTAACTAATACTCTAAAGCAGTGGTGTCAAACTGATCCAGTAAAGGGCCGTGTGGCTGCAGGTTTTCATTCCAACCAAGCAAGAACACACCTGATCCAAATCATTACTGGATCAGTTTGACACCACTGCTTTAGAGTATTAGTTACTTTTCAGTCTAAATTACTTCTTACTCCTGCATTGTTATTGTCAGAACACACAGGATAGGCCCAAAATGCAAGACACATAGGGCAATTTCTAATTGTTATCGAATGTCAGCCAGCATTAGCCATGTTGCATGCTGTTCAGACACGATTTGCCTACAGACATGTTTTTCATAGACAGCTGAAACAGCTGATCAGCCATGTGAGTTGAATGTTTTGTTCATTTGTTCGTTCCAGTTTATCCGGCAAATCTGTTTCCTTCGAACATTTTGCACATTAACTCTGATTTGCAAAAGACAAAAAACACCTCAAGTGTACGTGCAAACTTTTTGCAAATTAGAGGAAGTTTTTTCAAATCATGCCATTTCCAAAAAAAATCTTATGCAATATTCTTCAAAATATGCTTAAAAATGCATGTATGGAAATGTGACTACAGACAACAGGGAGCACACAGACTATATACACTCTAAAAAGTGCTAATTAAATAATATGACACAGGTGAACATATTAGGAAGTGGTAGACAATCCCAGAGGCAGACCACCAACAAAGGAAGGAAAAGGAAAGTGGGATCTAACACAGGAGGATATAACTTCAGAATCAAACAGGAAATAAACAAATTCAAACAATGACAGTTCTGCTCAGTGGCCATGGTCACCTCTCCAAACCGCCCAGCTAGCAGGGAATGTTCCCACAACATTGGCTAACATTCCCTACAAGTTCTTATGTTTTAAAGGAGTCATCACCTGTTTTTTTACATATCCAGTCCCTCTTGGATCGCTTTGGATCAATTCTTAAAACTTATTAGAATTTATTTATTTTTTTTAAATCAAACATAGAGCTTGTTCTGACACTTTTTCATACCGCGACTTTCTCACATGAGATTATGCGCGAGGTTTTGACCGGTCCGGATGTGCATTGCAGCACCATAGAGAGAAACTGTAACTGTTAACTGTATCACTCTGGTGCATTGTATTAATATGTAATGAGGCGCGTGTTGATTGGCCGCAGGAAGGACAGAGCCGGAATGGGGGGCGAGCCTGCATGCACACACAGACTCCAAAACATAAACAGCCCCCAGTCATGGCGCACACACTAAATGACGAACCTTACGGAATTCAGGCATTTATGTACGAGCCAGAGTCGGAAACCGAACGGGAGAGTGAAGAGGCAGAGACGGTGGAAGAGACACGTTTACCAGGACATCTCTGAATGGTAAATTCTTTTTTTTTCCGTCTTACTTTTCACACTTATGTTTTACATGTAAGACCTGAGTTTTAATGCTGGCGGTGACGATGTATGGCGTGAAAATGACAGAGAAATAAGCAGATTCGGCGTGCTCACTCTGGCTGAGGACGGCTGTGAGCCGATGCATATGCAAGTAGCCTCCTGTGGTAACGTCACCACAGGAGCAGAGTCAAAATCTCGTGCTTTAGGAACGCACACTATTGTGCGCTATTCCTGTTCAGAAAAAGAGCCAAAGCGAAAAAAATAAGCCACTTTCAGACTCCAGCTTTTCAGGCAAGTTTCAACAGAGGTCCAACACCAATATGCATGATTTAACGAGAGAAATTGCGATTTTCCGAGTGATGACTCCTTTAAAAAAACGTTTTTATCTAATGTTCAGAGAACATTTTAAGGATTTCAAATAATGTTCCTATAATGTTAAATGTTAGGAAAGGAAGAAAGTTTTAGGTGAAACATTCTGAAGATGTTTTGGTGATGTTGTTGAAGTAGCAGATTATAGAATGCTCCTCTATTAACACCCCCATAATGTTACAAAATAGCAAAGGAAGAACATTCTTAAGGCAAAATTTAGAAAATGTTTTTGGCATGTTCTTTAGGCCTCCGATTACAGAACGTTTTTATAAAACTTTCCACAATGTTATATGATAACAAAAGAAGAACATTGTCAAAGCAACATGCGTAAAATGTTTTCAGAATATAATTAAGGCCTACAATCCCTAAACATTTTTCTAAAACATTCCTGTAATGTGATATGTTAACAAAGGAAGGAAGTTTTAGCTGTAACATTCTTAGGATGTTTCGGGATGTGGGTGAGGTAACATATTATAGAATGTTTTTCTATAAAACATTCCCAGAATGTTACATGAAAACAAAGGAAGAACATTCCGAAAGCAACATTTAGAAAATGTTTTCAGGATGTTACTGGGCCTCAGATTACATCACGTTTTTTTATAAAACATTCCAACGATTTTAAATGACAACAAAGGAAGAACATTCTGTAAGCAACACTTGGAAAATGTTTTTGGGGTGTGGTTGCTACATACATCTTGTGATGCAGTCTCTTGGACACATCCTCAGTGATAGTACCTGGGGTCACGGGGGGGTTTCGGGTCTTTCAACTTCAGACCCCCTCACCCAGGCGACCCGACCGGGAGTGATCAGTTCCCGGCCTGTGTCCAAGAAGCTGTCGCCCACTGCTTGTCCCTCCTGATCCACAGCCATCGTGAGGCTTTCTCTGCAGCCTCGGATGCTGTATTGATGGCTTTTCTTTTGCGTGCTCCGGTGATGCCCAGGAGGCTGTAGGCCTTACAGAGTGACTTTCCTGCAAAGCCCCGTCCTCCAACTTCAATAGGAAAGCACCTTGCACGCCTCCTCCTGGCTTCCTCCATCCTCTCCTCCCAGGGCACCGTTAGCTCCAACAAAATGACTTGCTTGGATGACTCTGAGAGCAGGATGATGTCTGGTCTAAGGCTGGTTTCCATGATGTTTTCAGGGAATCGAAGCTGTACCCAGGTCCACCCTTAGCTGCCAGTCCTTCGCTGCTCCCAGGAGGCCTGTTTGGGCTTTCGGTAGGGAGGGTAGTTGTTCTCCAGCTCGCACGAATGAAATTTCATGCCTTGGTGGTTGCGAGCGCTTATTCTGGTCGATGGCAGTGTTGATGGACTCAGCAACCGCCTTCAGCACCTGGTCATGGCGCCAGCGATAGCGACCATCTCCAAGTGCTTTGGGACAGCTGCTGAGGATGTGCTCCAGAGTTCCTCTTCCTTGGCACAAGGGACAGGCTGGAGTATCGACCTTACCCCAACAGAAGAGGTTCGACGGGCTGGGCAGGACATCATAGACAGACTGAATGAGGAATTTGATGCGGTAGGGTTCCACCTTCCACAACTCAGGCCACGAGATCTTCCTATCCATGGCTTCTTCCCATCTGGTCCATGCGCCCTGTTGTCTCAGTCCCACTGTCTGGCTTGCACGCTGTTCCTCGACCCCAGCTCTCACTTCGCGTTGAACAAGGCCCCGCCTTTCCTTGCCCTCAAGTTTGTTGTAGTGGATTGTCGGAATTGTTCCCAGACCTGCACGGCCAGTTGCCACCGATCCCACAAGCTCTTTGTGACGCAGCCATGATTCTGCCTGGTCCACGGCCTCCTGTGCCCTCCACTTTCTGCCAGTCCTCACCTCAATGCCCGCTTGAGATACTTTCAGGTCCTTGGATTCCCGGTATTGGAGCACCTCCCTTGCTCTGGTGACCATGAACTCCTCGATAAGGCTGTTGATGGGGAGCGTCAGCTTGTTCTTGTTACCGTAGAGGGCGATGCTGCTTAGGCTTCGAGGTAAGCCCAACCAACATCGCAGGTGGCTGCTGACCCTCCTCTCGAGTCCTTCCACAGTAGAGATGGGAAATTCATATACCAGCAATGGCCACAGTATTCTAGGCAGGATGCCATGCTGGTATAACTATGCCTTGAATTTCCCCGGAAGACCTGACTTGTCGACTGTTGTCAGCCAACTCTCCAGTTGTTCATTAGTTGCCTTGATGGAAGCGGCATCTTTTAGGGAGCAGTCAAAGGTTTTTCTGAGGCTCTTCACGGGTTTCTCTGTGACTGATGGTATGCAGGTACCTCCTAGAGAGAAGTGGAACCGGTTGATCACCTTCCTTCTCTACAGGACCAGAGACCTGGATTTTTCCGGCTTGAAGCGCATCCGAGCCCAGATGGTTAGTCTCTCCAAGCCCTGGAGGATCCATCTGCATCCAGGAACTGACACTGTTGTTACTGTCAGGTCGTCCATGAATGCTCTGATGGGGAGCATACGGATACCAGACTTGGTTTTGGGGCCTCTGCATTCCGGCTCAGCAGACTTGACCAGCATGTTCATGGCAAGGGCGAAGAGTATCACTGAAATAGTGCATCCAGTGATAATCCCTTTCTCCAGTCGATGATGCTCTGATGTAACTGTGCCGGAAGTGAACCTCAGATTAAAGTTGTTGTAATAATCCATGATGAGGACTTTGATGTTGCTTGGGACATGGTGCCTCTCCAATGCCACCTCCACTAGCTTGTGGGGTATGGAGCCATACGCATTGGCTAGGTCCAGCCATAGTACAGCCAGGTCTCCTTTCCCTTCACGGGCCTCTCTGATCAGTTGTGTCACCACTCCACTGTGTTCAAGGCACCCTGGAATCCCTGGGATCCCCCCCTTTTGAACAGAGGTGTCGATGTACTGGTTCTTTAGGAAGTAGTCTGACAGCCGGTGGGAAAGGATACTGAAGAATATCTTCCCCTCGACATTAAGCAGTGAGATGGTCCTAAACTGCTCGATGGTGGTTGACTTCTCATCCTTTGGAACCCACACCCCTTCCGCGGATCTCCATTGTTGGGCAACCTTCCCCCTCCTCCAGATCACCCTCAGGATCCTCGACAGATGTCAGTTCACAAAACATTTTTTCTACAACATTCCTGTAATGTGATATGTTAACAAAGGTAGAACATTTTCTCTGCAACATTCTGAGAATGTTTTGGTGATGTTGTTCAGTTAACAGATTATAGAATGTTCTTCTTTAAAACATTCCCACAATGTTAGATGATAACAAGGGAAAAATATTCTCAAAGCAACACTTTGGCATGTCTTTAAGGCCTCATTCCTGAAATAGGATATGTTTACAAAGGAAGGATGTTTTAGGTGTAACATTCTTGGGATTTTTTGGGGATGTTATTAAGGCCTCAGATTACAGAACTGTTTTATAAAATGTTTCTGTATTGTGATATGTTCACAAAGGAATAACATTCTCACTGCAACATTGTGAGGATGTTTGGGGGACACTGTTTTATAAACAATTCCCACAATATTACATGTTCACTAAGGAATAACACTCTCACTGCAACACTCCGAGTATGTTTGGGGGACATTGTTTTATAAATTATTCCCACAATATTACATGTTCACAAAGGAATAACATTCTCAGTGCAACACTCTGAGGATGTTTGGGGGACGTTGTTTTATAAATAATTCCCATAATATTATATGTTCACAAAGGAATAACATTCTCACTGTAACGGTCAGGTAATCTTTTCAGGATGTTATTAAGGCTTCAGTTAACAGAATGTTTTTTAATAAAATGTTTCTGTAATGTGATATGTTAACAAAGGAAGAACATTCTCAAAGCAACATTTGGAAAATGTTTTGGGGATGTTTTTAAGGCCTTAGATAACAGAACTTTTTTTTTTAATAAAATGTCATAATTCATGCCAGCTCCAGGGAAGAAGGCTAAGTTACCTTAGAAAAGCCAATGCAAGCCAAGACACGACCAAACACATCACAATGGCGTCGCCAATCCATCCAGATTCCCAGCCATCCCAGGGCTGATAAATTGGCTAGGTTGCTGTTTGCAAATGACTTCATCAGCTACAGAGCAACTAATGCCAGATCCATGCTGTCTGGCAACTGGCTGCTCGCTCCTGTGCAAGGTCGCTGTCTGCAGTTGCCTTAATGGCCATCAGTGTCATTCTGATTCTTACACATAGGCCTAGTAGCCCTACCAGTAAATTGGTGAGAACATCCTCTGAATGATATAGGGATAGGGGATTAATTAACATGACTGTCCCCTTCCCTGATGTCCATTTGTCCTAGTCTCTACTTTTCCAGGACAAATTGAGGATATCAAAAGAAGGTGACCAGGTGGCATCATTACCAGTGCCTTCAACCTGGTGTGTACTGTAACTTAGATGTAATTAGCTGGGTTGTGTGAGCTATCCATTGATAATCAAATTTACAGTGTGAACACCGACATCTTTCAGATTTATCTCCAACAGGCCATTTGTGGATCATAACTCATAGTATGCTACCTAAGCGTAATTCTAACTTGTGACAATCACAAGCAATCACAATCAATGGGTCAAGAATATTCAGGTAAAATCAAACAAATCATTTTATAGCCCAAAATCACAAAATTACCTCAAGGGGCTTTACAATATGTATTCTACAGCACAGGCTACATGGGACGGATTTCCTACTGGGTGAGTAATGGAGGAAACCTCAGGAAGAGCAACAGAGTTGGATCCCTCTCCTGGGATTGAAAGACAGGTAATATGCATGTAAAATGCCTGTATTGACAGATCTTGGTGACACAATTAGAGAGGAATTCAGGAGGATGACAATGTCAGATCAACACAAGTGTTTTACAGTACGTTTTACTTTATTGTTGTTGCCAAAAAGTTACATTTAAAGTTTAGGTTTAAAGTCCACATGTCTGGGGGGTTTGCCAGTTTTTGTTGATTTTTTGGTCTTTTTGGTTCTTGCAGAATGTCTTGTGGGGAAAGTGCAATTGAAAAAACGCAACCCTAACCCTTGTTTTAACTAAAAGGATATAAATAAATAATTCTGTTGAAAGACTTTTGAATATTGATGATATTAAACTTTTACATAATAGTCCAATTCCAATAGTTAAGGAAATTATCAGTGATCCTACTGAGGACATTTTTGTCTCAAGATGAGGTGGGAATGTTTTCATAATGTTTAAATATTTTAATGAAAAGTTACTGCAAAACATTTATAGATTTTTTTCAAAAAACGCAGATAAATCGCGCCTCATGGCGCCCCTTGACCTTACATCACTGACACACATGTTCCACAGTAGCTTTGTTGACATGATGGAGGCACACTCTCCACACACTGCCTTGATCTTAAAAAGTAGAGCTGGTAAACATGGTTCCTTTTAAGGATTCGAGTCATTACGAGTCACTCACTAAATTGAACTGGGTTGTGCAAGTCAATTGAGTCACTTGAGTCAGTATTGCCTAATCACCATGGAAACTCCTGTCCTGTTGTTGGGGTAAGAGGTCAAGGGGGCCTGGGTTAGGCTGCAAAAGAGAGATAATAATAGCTTACTTACAATATACTGCTTAATTATTATAAATAATATTCACATATAAATTATTTTATTTTGAAAAGATCGATCGAACATTTTATTATGCTACATCTATACACAAAACCTGCAGTAGCCTAGGCTACCTGCAGAACATTGTGTATGTTATTTCAGAGGTGAAAGAATGACTTCTGTTGTACTATGACAGGGATGTGCTTTTCACGCTGACTCAAGGAAGTCCAACCCAGAGACTTCACTCGCTCGTCTGCTACTCATTCAGAACATAGCCGGCTGTTTGTGCTATCCTGCTCTGACTTGAGTCGCGAGCTCCGAGTCTGCCAAAACACACCGGAGTGGAGCTTCCAACCATCAGAGTACTTCAACTTAAAATACCACCTCCTTTAAATATTAAGAATATCTATTTATTTATTGATTCACTCATCGACCAAAATTCATTTGTATTGACATATTTTTAAATGCTTACACTAAATATAAGCATATGTGATTAATTTTGATAATCAATCACAGAGCTTGTAATGATAGATTTTTTTTATAGTTTGACAGCCCCAGTAATTGGTTAATCCCTGGTTTTAACCATACACAATCTGTAAAGTTAACAGCATGACCTCCCTTGAAGCCTTTCTCTCAAAATTACATTAGTCCTATTGCCCCAGACTAAGAGTAGCCGCATTAGCACATTAGAACACAAGGGCAACTCATAAATAAAATTAGTAATAAATCATCCAAATTGCATTTTCATTTTCGTCTTCAAGACTGCTTATTATGTAACTTAATTCAAATGATAAGGAAAAGGACATTTAAGATATTATTTTCAAAAGATGACCCAGCAAATAGGTACCAAAATTCAATTTGAAATGTCAAATTTGAAAATTAAAATGCATTGGCCTTTACTCATAAATAAAATTAGTAATAAATCATCCAGATTGCATTTTCTTCTTCAACACTGCTCATTTTGTTACACAAAGACAAAGAAAACTGCTTTTTCGTTTTGAAGCCCTCCCCCCGCAAAAAAAGGTCCAAAATTCAATTTGAATTCGCAATCCCAAGCGGCGCAGGAGAGTGACGTCAGCGGCCTCTCTTCTTCTTCAGCCCCCAGTCTGACCGACCGTGCTACGCATCTAGTTAGGGGGCGGCGGTGTGCTTATTCGACACTGGAGCAAGAGAAGGGACAAGAGGAGAGTGTGAAGGCTGTGGTACATGTTTTCAGAAACAGCGGGGAAATCACCACCATGTCCAGTTCTGTACTGCGGTCAAGCCAGCCATGGTTCGCGTTTGCTTGGTTAAATCAGCCGCATATTTTTTTTCCAGTGCGAAATTCTCTAACATTTACGGTGATCGTAATGAAGCCGCTCTGAAGAGCTGCTGGCAGTGACGGTGGGTCAGACTGCAGACTCACAGTCAGACCCATGAAATACACACGGTACTTTACAGTCAGTATTCCCGGTAATAAACTGAAGGTATCAGCTGGACCGTACGTCGACGTCGCCCCCATATTGGATGTGGCAACTCAGCCCCGTGAACTAATACAAGTCAATGGAGTGAACTTTATAAAGCTCCCTCTACAAAGTGCTATAAGCTAATGTCTCTCTCTCTCTCCCACACCCACGCACCTGCAGTGGGTCACAAAATCACCGGCCGCTTTATAGCCTGGAGCCCCGCCTTTCCGAAACCCTGCTGTTCCGAACATAGACTTCAATTCATCGTAATGGCGGGGTTTCTCTTTTTTTCAAAGACCCAGCTATTCCGAAAAGTCTATTGGGAAAACCCCCCACTCTGAACGGACACAATCAGAAAGGAAACGGAGGCTGCACATTTATCCTTTTTTATTTTGTGGGTTAAAACGGATCATGTGGCTGATTAACCGCAAAACAAGCCTACTTCATATTAATGACATAACGCTCATTATGCTTCAGCTGGACAAATGGCTGTGTTGAATTGAAATTATTTTATCATGCTAAATATCCGAAATTGTATGAAAATTGCTCCAATGCGTTATACCGATCTTTGTGCATATTCAGACACAGCCTGATATGGGTTCTGAGCAAAGGAATGTCTGTTTTCTCCCCCGGTCTGTTGTCAGCAGGAGCGGGGGCTGCAGGCTCGCGCCTGGGTGAAGTGGGCTCAAGCCAGAGTTCAGCCGAGAGAGAAAAAATGTATATTTCTTTTGCTCTGTGGGAGATCTCCCACAACAGAGTGGATGAGAAACCAAGGGGGACAGATCTGCCCAGCAAACATCAAAACGCAGAGTGTAGCCTTTGTCTGTGACCTGGTTCAGCACCCTGGACAGCTGCCTGCGTAACTGGATGTGGGAATTTGATGCATTTGAAGCCCCGACATTTGGTTTAGAAACGTCATATATAATAACATTGTTTCGAGTCGTAAACAGTTCTGTAAGTGGAAGAAATAAGAATCAATTAGGCTATTAGTGTTAGTCCTTCTTCATATAAAGTTGTGTTACAGTCGCACAGCTGGAGACCGCTAACAAAGTTAGAGACAAGAGAGACAATGAATGATATCCCGCGAAATGAGGTGCGGTCAATATGACCGCTTATGGCTGAAATAGGTAAAACAAATCACATTTTCTTTTCCTTTTGTGTAATTTATATAAAAAACTATTCTCAATTAAAATACAGACACTTTTAGAAAATGGTTAGAAGTCTGTAATGTTTGCATTTTCTTCACATCGCAGATTGATAACTTAATTGTGATAATGTTCAAAGTTATTATTATTATTATTATCATTTCACATAAACACACACACACAGCAAGTATAATGGTACTGTGCTAGGTATTCTTTTCGTGGTTCTTGGTGATTCCTATAGACTGATAAGTGTTGTGTTTACAAATGAGCAATACATCCAGATTTCTTGAGATTTGTATTGTCAATGGGAATTTAAATTTAAATGTCAGGCGATGTTTTCTTCATGGAAATTATTTTTCGGGCAAACAATTATAAGAGAGAGAGGGAGCGCGGACGGGGGATCCGTTGTGTGACAGCGGAGCGGAGGGTCAGCAGCTGGATTTTGCACGCACGGTCAGTATTATAGGTGTTCAAGGTTTATTACGTTTGCGGACATTATTACATTCAATGTAATAATGTAACACACAGTTTGCGTGTGTAGGCCCGTGGTCATGATAATCCGTCTATGGCTATAAGAGATGGATACACAATCAATTTCATGTAGTTTTTATTGAATCAAAAATACATAGGTAGCCTATTGTCTTCTCCTCTGCTTTTTTTTTTTTTTTTTTCAAAGACAAACTGAGCAGCACTGCTCAATCCACTCAATCCGCTCCAGCTCCACCCGCCCGGCGCTCCTCCGAGTGCCGAAGGGACTGCCAGCTCTCCGGCGCCACGGAGCGTAGCTTCCCCGTGCACACCCCCTCCTGATCTGACTTTGTCCGTGTTACAATAAACACTCCATGCATCCAGCTACAGCCTCCTGTCCGCTTCTGGGTCTCACCTTTGCTAAAGACACCTAACATTAACAGATCAAAACAGAGTAAACGGCAGCTATCTGATATCAGATCCACGCTCCTGCCTGCCCCAGCCAGCCCCCACACACCGGCCTGTCGCCTGCGCAGCCGCGCGGGAGGGGACAGGAGAGACCCCGGTGCTGCTGCAGAGGAGCCGTGGACTGCGATGACTTTGAGCAGCATGTGAATTACAATATAATCTATTTCTCGCCTTTCCCCCGATGATCTGAATAAGTCGCTAAATTTGTCGCTAGTCGCCTTTTCGAAATAATGTGGCTTAGAGGGTCTGAAAAGTCGCTAAGTCTAGCGAGACAGTCGCCATGTTGGCAACACTGAAGAAGAGAGGCCGCTGACGTCACTCTCCTGCGCCGCTTGGGATTGCGAATTCAAATTGAATTTTGGACCTTTTTTTGCGGGGGGAGGGCTTCTAAACGAAAAAGCAGTTTTCTTTGTCTTTGTGTAACAAAATGAGCAGTTTTGAAGAAGAAAATGAAAATGCAATCTGGATGATTTATTACTAATTTTATTTATGAGTCAAAAATGCAGCTCTGAGCCCGTATTCACAAAGACTTTTATCTTAACGTAAGGAGTACTCCTAAATCGGACTAAAAGTTTTTATGTAGGAGTCGTTTCTTAAAAGTAATTCACAAAGCTGCTGAGACCTACTTTTAGTTATGAAAACAGTGAACTCCTAAACTAGAAGTAACTGTCTGTTGCTATGGATGATGTCATTTTATAAGGACACACTTAGAGGCGGTGACAACGGTGATTGGTTGTTGAGTGACAGGGCAGCCCATTGAAAAGTCATTTAGGCTACGCAATGCATGAAGTGAAAATAAGGAAGTTGCCTACAAGCCCATGACAAAACCTATGAATAGATACTGGATAAAGAAATTTATTTATGAGGAGAATTCACTGCCCGCCCACCCCCCCCCCCCCCCCCCAAAAAAAGCACTTAGGACAAAAATTACAAATTAGAAGATTGCGATGAAAAGCGTGAATTGTCAATAAAAGCGTCATTTGCTCGAAAAGCTGCGTCAAACAACTCTCCATTAAAATTCGGGAATCGGGCCATTTTGCAACAATGTCCAGTATATTGTAACATGCGTCAAATACAATTTGCGTGTTGATGGAATGCAACTTTTTCCGATTGACAAAAGCCCTATTCACACGGGACTAGTATAACCTGGGGACCTCCAGTAATTTGTAATAATTGCGGAGGTCGTCTGTGATCTTAATCCCGTGCGAATCTGCCATGTCCTTTATTTGTAATGTAAAAATTCCACCGCAAATTACCTATTATATTTTACCAAACACAGAGGTCATTTGATAATATTAGTCCTGTGCAAAGTGGCATCTCTGTGATTTGGGGTCGTTTTTAGTTTTTCTTAAGGTTTTTTGTGTTTTCCACACCTTTTTCTGCCTTTTTCCCGGTCGAGAATTATGGAGGCTGCGTTGGGAATTATAAATGAAAGTTTTGACAGCATTTTGGGTGCAAATTCAGGAGGCTCATCAGAAGAGCGAAATTTCGAAAGATGATTAGATGTAATACATGCATGGCAGCATGCGGTAAGAAACATTTTTCCATCTTTCAACAGGCTCACCAGTTATTATATTAAAAGTATCCATATCTAACCGTTGTGCTGCTCCAGTAAGGGCTCCGGTGCAATCGATCGCGGGGAATATGTCAGTAAATTCGAGTTAAAACACAGACTTCGCTTATCATGTGCGAATGCGCCGCACGAAACACTGACGTGGTGGGATAATTTCCTAATCACTTGAGGTCCCCAGGTAATACTAGACCCCTTGCACAGAGCTGCATTTTCCCCCTAGACAAATACCGGACTGTTGCCAAACATTTTAACTCTGGCGTTATTGGATTGTTTCGGTTGGTTGGGGACGTTATTGCAACCCTCACCAACGCAACCACAACTTCAATCCCTTCGCGGTCCATCCAACATCGTTTTAATAATTCCCTGTCATTTAGCGTCTCCAAAACATTCGGCTGTGACCAGGTCTTAGTGAGTTAGGAGTTCTCTGGACTACTTCTAAGGTCTCCCAGACTTAGGTGCTACTTTTAGGTTTAAAATGTTTTGTGAATAACTCTTATTTTCAAAAATTTGGAGTCCTAAAGTTACGACTGACACGCCCTGACTTTGAAATGAGAAAGCATTTCTGCTAATGCATTTTCATTTTCAAATTTGACATTTCAAATTGAATTTTGGTACCTATTTGCTGGGCCATCTTTTGAATATTAAATCTTAAATGTCCTTTTCTTTATCATTTGAATTAAGTTACAAAATGAGCAGTGTTGAAGAAGAAAATGAAAATGCAATTTGGATGATTTATTACTAATTTTATTTATGAGTCAAAAAATGCAGCTACATTCTTAAAATGAAAAAGCATTTCTGTAAATGCATTTTAATTTGAATTATGGTACAAATTCACTTCCATAGGAAATGAGGATCAAAACATGACACATGAGGAAAGAGCTTCAAAATAAAGTAGGAAATAACTAAATCAAAAACACAAACTATGACAAATACAACTTGGATCAAATTGTCATCCCTCATAGATACTTGCCACCTAAATATGTTACGTTCACTGAATAAAACAAAGTTAAAACACAAATCTTGTTTCAATAATAAACATCATGCAGTATTAAATTTGATTCTATGAGTGGGTATTTTATGGGTGGTTTAGCAACACAACACACAATTTTATTATCTGTTTCAGGTTAGTTACATGTTCTTGCTTAACAAGTCAGTGTTTTTGTGCAGGTGACATTCTGGGTCGAGCCCTGAAGAACCTGGATGGGCTGCTGAGGATGCCATACGGATGTGGTGAGCAGAACATGGCACTTCTGGCCCCGAACATTTACATCCTCCAGTACCTGAGAAATACACAGCAGCTGACCCCAGCTATCACAGAAAAGTCTACCAACTACCTGACCAGTGGTGAGTCTCTGCTTGTTTAAAAAACATATAAGACCCTTAATAGAATAGAATAGAATAGAATAGAATAGTCTTTATTGTCATTGTACAGGAGAGTAAAATGAAATTGAGGGTGCTCCCGCAGCAACAAATAAAAAAAAGCAACACATAGAACAAATAGTAGTTTGTTGACCTGTAGCATCTCCCAGAGGGCAACAGATCAAACAGGGGGTAGGCAGGGTGTGAGGGGTCTCCTGTGATGGCCTTGGTTCTCCTGAGACAACAGGATGTGGCGATGTGTTCCAGGCTGGTCAGAGGGCAGCCGATGATCTTTTGGGCAGTGTTTATGACCCTCTGCACCGCCTTCCTGTCCTCGGCTGTTGAGCCTGCGTACCACACACCCAGCCAGTACGTCAGTACGCTCTCCACAGAGGAGTGATAGAAGGCCAGCAGCAGCTTTGTGTCCAGTTTGTTTTTCCTGAGGACACGCAGGAAGTGTAGTCGCTGCTGAGCCTTCTTAACCAGGGCCCTGATGTTGTAGGTCCAGGAGTGGTCTGCAGGGATGTGGGTGCCCAGAAACCTGAAGGTGGTGACAGTCTCCACCTGTTCTCCATTTATGAGGAGGGGGGTGTGGTCATGTCTGTTCTTCCTGAAGTCCATGATGAGTTCTTTTGTCTTTTGGATATTCAGGGTCAGGTTGTTGTCTGAGCACCATAGCGACAGTTCCTCCACCTCGGCCCTGTACGCTGTCTCCTCCTCGCCTCGGATGAGTCCAACCACTGTGGTATCATCCGCATATTTAATAATGCGGTTGGTTGGGTGAGTTGGATAGCAGTCGTAGGTGTACAGGGCGTACAGAAGAGGGCTCAGAATGCAGCCTTGAGGGGAACCAGTGCTGAGTGTGAGTGCAGTGGAGTGGTGGGGGCCGAGTCTCACAGACTGTGGGCGACTTGACAGGAAGTTTCTAATCCAATTGCAGGTGGGGAGGGGGATCTGTAGTTCCAGCAGTTTGGTGATGTGTCCTATATGAGAATGTCTGGAATTATGGTGTTAAATGCTGAGCTGTAGTCAACGAAGAGCATCCTCACATAGCTCTTCTTGTTCTCCAGGTGGCTCAGCGCTGTATGGAGTGTGAGGGCGATGGCGTCCTCTGTAGAACGGTTTGCCCTGTAGGCAAACTGGTGGGGGTCGAGGGAGGGAGGGAGACAGTCTCTGATGTGCTGGGAAACTGATCGCTCCAAGTACTTCATGATTACAGACGTCAGAGCGATAGGTCTGTCATCATTCAGGCTGTATATGGCAGATTTTTTGGGGATGGGGACGATGATAGAGGCCTTCAGACATGTGGGGACGGTGGCATGTGTCAGGGAGAGGTTGAAGATTTTGGTGAGGATCCCTGCCAGTTGGTCTGCACATGCTTCAATCACCGCCCCTGGGATACCGTCAGGACCAGCAGCTTTCCTGGGGTTCACTGCTCATAAGTTTTTTCTCACCTCGTGCTCCTGGAGAGAGAGAGGTGGGGTGCTGGAACCAAGGGGAGGCAGTGACTGCAGGTGTGTGGTGGTGGTCTCAAACCGGGCAAAGACGCTGTTTAGCTCCTCTGCCAGTGTGCTGCTGCTGTTGGAGGATGTGGGAGGGGGGTTGCCTTTGTAGTTGGTTAGGGCCTGGATGCCCCTCCACATCTGACGCGGGTTATTGTCCTTCAGGTATCCTTCTATTTTGTTCTTGTAGGAGACCTTGGCCTGTTTGATGCCCCTCCTCAGGTCAGCTCTGGCAGTGCTGTAGAGAGCTCTGTCTCCCGTCCTGAAGGCCAAGTTACGAGCTCTGATCAGGGTCTGGACTTCCTTTGTCATCCAGGGCTTTCTGTTTGGAAAGATCCGGATGCGTCTATCCTCTGTGACGTTATCTACACAGCACCTGATGTAGAAGAGGACAGATTCGGCGTGTGTGTCCAGGTCCTGATCTTCGAAAATGCTCCAGTCTGTGCAGGCAAAGCAGTCCTGCAGCTGGTTGAGAGCATTTTCAGGCCAGGCTTTGATGGTCTGGGTGGCTGGTTTTGTTTGCCTTCTGAGGGGGGTGTAGGCAGGGAAGAGGAGCAGAGAGAGGTGGTCTGATTGTCCGAGGTGGGGGAGGGGGGTCGCTCTGTAGGCATGCTTGATGTTAGAATAAACATGATCAAGTGTGTTTTCTCCCCTGGTTGCACACTTGACATGCTGGTGAAATTTGGGGAGAACAGTCTTGAGGCATGCTTTGTTAAAAGTCCCCAGCAATGATGTGCACGCCATACGGATGAGCCCTCTGTTGTTTACATACCATGAGCTCAAGCTGGCCGAGTGCTGTGCTAACGTTAGCATGGGGAGGGATGTAAACAACGGTTACTACGGCAACCGTTAGCTCCCGTGGCAGGTAGAAGGGTCGGCACTGAACAGACATGGCCTCTAAGTCCGGTGAGCAGTGGGTGTCTATCACTCTGCTGTCCGAGCACCAGTCCTCAAGCACATAAACTTGTCCCCCTCCCATGCTCTTACCGGAGGCTTCAGTCCGGTCGCAGCGGTGAGAGGTGCGTCCTGCAAGCTCCACGGTAGCATTGGGGATATGCGGGCACAGCCAGGATTCGCTAACAATCAAAAGAGAACAGTCACGGATGTGGCGGTTGTAGGTGATCTGTGACTGCAGCTCATCCATCTTGTTCGCAAGGGATCTTGCGTTTGTGAGGAAGATAGATGGTAGCGGAGGTCTGTGTGGTTCGTTCCTAAGCTGATTTAGTAGTCCTGCCCGGCATCCTCGTTTCTGCCTCCTCTCCCTGCGCCGCCTCCAGTGCTTGCTGGACCCGATAACAATCCATGGGGTGTCCGGCGGTCTCGCTATCTCCGGTGGGATGCCGTGGGTCAGTGCGAAGGCACCTGTGATTTCTATTTTTGCCTGAAAGCCAATTCTTATCAAGTCTTGGCGACTGTAGATGGGCCGCTGTGGCATGTGTGTGCCAGAAGAACAAAAAAATGACATAAAAAACACAAAAAAGATGCAAAATAACAGGGAGCTCTAAGCCGCTGCGTCTGGACGTGCCGCCGTTGTCATAAAAGATGCAATGTATCATGTACCAAATGTACCAGATCAGATTTTTTTTGCTAACTATATTAGCAGGAGATCTGGTGTGTTTAATCACTTGACGGCATCCCAAACATAATCCCGAGGTCACTGGTTTGTTGCATTGCATTCCCCCTCTCTCCTCTCAATTCCTGTAATCTCTCTACTTCAAGCTGTCCAATAAAGGCAAAATATTCCCCGAAATGTTGTTTATCTTTGTCTGTACATTTAAACTGACTGAGACATCATGAATAAATTTCCCTCCGTGTAAATATGTGAATCACTAATGGCTTACTGACTGGTTTCTATTCTTCAGGCTACCAGAGACAGCTGAACTACAAACATTCTGATGGTGCTTATAGCACATTTGGAGCAGGAGCAGGGAACACTTGGTGAGGACACTACTAATCAATCATCCATATAGAATAGTACTTTTACAGGTGCAACACTGACCATCTCTTATCAATGAAATACAGTTGACCTAAAGAAAAGGAACCATACTAAAAGCACAAAGTCGATGTTGTGTATCATGAAAAATCTGCCTGAATAATCTTTCTAAATTCCTTTATCCTTTTTAATTTTACATTGATGAAGACACAGGAAACCATTTTTTTTTAATGTTTAGTGTTTTCTGATGACTATCCTGAGACATTACACAGATCAAGTCTGTCCTGGTGTCGTATCCTGTCAGTTGATGTCTAACCTTGTTGTTATATCCTCAGGCTGACAGCTTTTGTGCTCAGATCTTTCGCCAAAGCCCAGTCTTTCATCTTCATCGACCCAACAAAGATTGAGGAGTCAAAGACTTGGCTGGAGAGAAAACAACGCGAAAATGGCTGTTTTGAACAGTCAGGAAAACTCTTCAACAACCGAATGAAGGTAAGGTCAAAAATCCCCATAGTGTTTCATATTTTAAAATGACTTTCAGTTAACATCATCCACAGCTGCTGATAACTGAAACTGATGAAGCTAAGACATGTTCATTTACATAGCACCATCAGCTATTCATGGCTCAGTAGTAACTTTGAAAGACTGCCACCATGCACCTGAATGTAAGCAGTTGTCTAAATAACTTGAATAACTTTGGGCTCCTGAGTGTTGGAGATACAGCGTTATAATATCTGCACGATGCTCAATCTCTACAGGGTGGAGTGTCTGATGAAGTGACTCTCAGTGCCTACATAACTGCTGCCTTCCTGGAGATGAATATGTCTGTAAATGTGAGTAGAGTCTGGCCGTACAAACAGTTAATGCTGTTTGAATTGTTAACTTTGACATAGCCAATAATGAATAAAACACAGTAAGTATAGTTTTGGATACATTAAACTTTTGTAAATAAAGTCAATTATTTTTCCTCCTTTTGTTCAGCATCCATTCACTGAAGTCTTTGACCAAAATTTACTTGAATACAAGAATTTGTTCACACAACATTCTAAACACAAAATTATCATGAAACAGAAGAAACATGCTGTATTTTGATCAATAAATTCAGTTGATGATATATTTACGTATTATGTTTTTTTTTTTTTTTATCTTTTGTAGGATGCCGTGGTAAAACAGAGTCTGTCATGCCTCAGGGAGTCCATGAGTGACCTCAGTAATACCTACACTACTGCTCTGCTAGCATACGTCTTCACCCTGGCAGGAGACATGGAGGCCTGTGCTCACCTTCTGAAGCACCTAGACGCTGTTGCCTTAAGACAAGGTGAGTCATCCTCATTGAGGCACCATTATTGTAAATTTAGCTCACCGTGTGCTTTTTTTCTGTTTGTAGGCGGTTTCCTCCACTGGTCTCAGACAGCAACAGAAACGTCAGCCTCTCTGTCTGTGGAGATCAGCTCCTATGTGCTGTTGGCCAAACTCAGTGCCTCTCCTATTGCTGAAGACCTGGGTTACGCAACACCGATTGTCAGATGGCTCACAGGGCAGCAGAACTACTATGGAGGCTTCTCCTCTACACAGTTACAGATTAAATAGAGTAATGCTGGACTCTGAGATAAAGATATCATATGTAAGATGTCTTCATTAAAATGTCAAAAAACAGCTAAACCTTTGTGAAACTTTGGACAGACATTTACTAAGGCATCTAGACACATCTTTAGTGATGTTTCTGAAATCATGGGGTGTTTCAGGTCTTTCTACGTCATACACCCTCCCCAGTGTGACCGAGCCAAGGCTGATCAGACTCTAGCTCATGTCCAGATGGCTAGCTATTTAAACTACCATGGACTCTATCTTGTGCCTGGTGCAAAGCAGCGCGCTCAGCGCAGGTGTCTGCACTAGTTTCCGACCAATGCAGTTTTCCTTATCACACCCAGCCCCGACGTTCTGTAATAAGCAAATGGACAGCCCCCACCTGCGCGCCCCCATGTTGGTCTTAAAGTGAAGTGTGGGTGGCGCAATGATCGCAGATTGCTATCTTGAGGCAACAGAAAGCGACGGAGCCTTGGACCAAAAAAAATCTAGTATAACATCAAGGGTGCAGTCTGTTTCCTGCTATTTGAAGTATTCATCATAAGATCCTTCTCCCCCTCTTCCTATTCAGTTAAATATCAGTGCATTTTTATCATATACAGTCAAACAGACTTGTTGATGGGAGAGATGATGTGAAATGGTGCGGAGGGTCCAGCAGCCGCGGATCACATCCTTTCCCTCAGCAAAGATGGGTTTCACTGGTTAATATGTGTCAGGTCTTGGCCCACCAGGCTCTTAAAGGGTATGAGAGATGACACTTGAATTGGTTTGCTTTAGGGGTGTCCCGATCCGATATCAGCCAAAAAACGAGTATCGGATTATATCGGACTGCATCTAAAATCTCCGATATAAGCGCTCCAATACAAGCAGTCCGTTCCGTTTCGCTCCAGCACTTCTATCCAGCAGCACCTGTTGCAATCACCTGGGCTCTGCGTATTGGATGCATGCAGAGCCCACGTGATCACACCAACAGCGTGTGTGTGGTACTGCTAACAAAGTAGCAAGGAGAAGTGATGTCGGCCGTGTGTATTTTTTCATGGTGTCAGAAAAAGACGTTGCAGCTGATTGCAAAACTTGTCATGCACAAGTTTCCCATGGTGGTACAGAGCTGGGGGAAGTTTAATACGACCAACCTCATCGTGCATTTGAAGCAGCATCACAAAAACCAGCATGAGGATTTTCGCAAGACCACCGAGGCGAAGAAACAACAAACCTCTGGCTCCCTCAAACAACCAAGGCTGGCCGAAACTTTTGCAAAGCGTGACAAACTCCCACGGGACGGCAAAAAGGCATTGGCTATAACAGAAAGGATAGCCCAGTTTATTGTGCTCAATGACCAGCCCCTGTCGGTAGTGAGTAATGTCGGATTTAAATGCTTAATTGGGCACCTCGATCCTCGTTACATTATGCCGAGCCGCCACTACATTGTCGACAAAACTATACCCCAGAAGCATAAATAAGTTCAAAAGTGTATTGCCGCACATGTGGAGAAAGCAAATGCTGTTAGCTTCACCACTAACATCTGGAGCTCAGACCATCGTCCGCTGTCCTTATTGAGTCTGACAGCACACTGGATAGACACTGACTTTACATTGCAGAGAGCAGTGTTACATGCACACCAGTTCAGAGGTTCACACACAGCTAATGCCATCACGAACGCCATGGAGGAGATGCTGCGTGACTGGAAGATTGACAAAAAGAAGGTCCATGTCGTTTTAAAGAGACAATGCTGCTAATATGAGAAAGGTTAGGTCAGTTAGGTGTGCCAAGCTTGGGATGTTTTGCGCACAGTCT
This sequence comes from Sparus aurata, assembly GCF_900880675.1. Classification (NCBI taxonomy): domain Eukaryota; kingdom Metazoa; phylum Chordata; class Actinopteri; order Spariformes; family Sparidae; genus Sparus; species Sparus aurata. The sequence continues at coordinate 109,325 of NW_022045125.1, read as the reverse complement.
TTAGCTTGTAGTCCATGAAGGGGTCTTGTCACAGCGAGCTGTAAGTGATGCATGGGCCAACAGGAGAAAAATAGTGGGCCACTTTAAACATTGCCCCAAGGCTTATTCAAGCCTTGAAGACCTACAAATAGAGCTGAACGTCACACAAAACGTTTCCAGCAGGATGGCCAGACACGATGGAGCAGTACCAAGTACATGATTGACAGCCTCATTCATCAAAAACAGCCACTGCATGTCTGCTCATCTGAAGAAAAGAACACCTTGCCAGCCATTTTAACAGCAAACCAGTGGGGGCTGTAAGAGAAGACCTCAAAGGTTCTGACCCCCTTTGAAGAGCTAACAAGTTTGGTCAGTGCCGCCTCTGCTACCGCAGCCGATGTCATCCCGTCTGTCCATGTACTGGTAAGGTTTCTCAGTAACGAGAGTGAAGATGACCAGGGACTCCAAACTATGAAAGCCACCCTTCTGGATACAGTCCACAGACGTTTCAGGCATGTGGAATCTGAGCCCCTCTACACCGTGGCAACACTGCTGGATCCACAGTATAAAGACAGGTAAGGGAATTTATATTAAATTGTTACACTTATTTAGCCTACTATGATGTATATGAGGAAAACTGTACTGTTCTAGTGTTTCACAGTTGAAAGTTTGCACAGATAATAACTTACTATTGGGCAGATGAAGAAATCATTATAATGAATAAATATTGCACCCATAGTGATATAAAATTATTGAAGTGGGTTACAGAATCACTGTTTAGATTATCATGACTGTGTGCGACTGTGTGTGGGTTTGAAAAGCTCTAAAATATTATATATTTTATATTTATGCCAGGTACTTAACAAACGCGGAAAACCTGGGATATGCAAAGGCAGCATTAAAGGCAGCGGTGAAAGTAGAAGAAGAGCTGAAGACCACGCCTCCATCTGATGAAACTGTGTCCGAGCCAGTGAACAAGACTCCACGGATGGAGGGTGCAAGCAGCAGCCTTGGCAGCATCTTCGATGAGATACTGGAGGAGAGCAGCACAGCAGCAGGTCCTTCTGAGCAGATCACCCCAGGGGCAATCAGTGAAAGGGACAGCTACCTATGTGAGGCTCCTATTGAACGTAAGAACAATCCTTTACATTACTGGAGAGCCAACCAAGCTTGATTCCCCACCCTGGCAGCAACAGCAGCTAAGTTCCTCTGTACTCCCTGCACGAGTGTCGAGAGCGAGAGGCTCTTTAGCGCAGCGTCAATTATCACTGAGGAGCACTGGAGCAGGCTGACAGTAAAGCATGCCGAAATGCTTATCTTAAGCATCTAATTAAAAAATAATCTCCACATCATGCTCGGACTGCAGAAAGTGGAGATGGAGGAGTAGTAAGGGTAGTCAGCTTTAGTTAACTGACTGATTATTATTTGGTTTCTGCTCTTGTTATTAGAGTGACATGTTTATTTTGTTTACACTCTATTTTTTTAGTGACGACTAAAAGCAATGACCACATTGTTTTGGGCACAGTCAGTGAAATTTGAGCTGTCGACTGCACTTAAAAAGTATAATTTGTTTTTATTGGATTTGTTGCGATCATTTTTCAGGGTCTTCTAATGTATTTTTTAGGTATTTTATTCAATTGTAGAATATTCTTATGTTTAAGTTAAACTAGTGGCTATATTGCACTTTAAAAATATAACTTTTTGTTTTTATTGGTTATTTTTCAGGGTCTTTTTATTTTATTCAATTGTAGAATATTCTTATGTCGAAGGTTAAAATGTATGTAACCCATTGGTTAATAATAAATGGGTCAGTTTTCCTAACCCTGTTGCTGACTGTTGTTCTCTGTTTGAGTAGTATCACTTGATCAAGCCTTTTCTAACATTCCATAAGTAATAAAAGTATGTATAATTTGTTCTGATATCGGATTGGATCAATATCCGTATCGGCCAATACTCAAGGCTGCAATATCGGTATCGTATCGGAAGTGAAAAAGCTGTATCGGGACATCCCTAGTTTTATTTATGTTGCACCTAAAACACAGTATAAATACCACCCATTACGCCTCACTTTGCACCCTGATAATCTTTCCCTCAGCTAGCAAAATGGACTGCGACCTAAACCCACTAGTGCTTTGTGCTTTAGACCATGCGCTATAGACTTTCTAAATATGACTCCATGTCTTCAGAAGCTTTTAAGCCACAGTCTATGTAACCCTTTCTGTATCTTTCCTATAGGCAGGGCCCTGTGTTCAAAACTTTTATTCCCCTTGTGTTGATTAATCAAGCCCTCTTAAAGTCAGTAACTTTAAATTAGTTTTCTCGGTGTGTTATACAGTCAATGATCAAAACCCAAACTCTTTTTACTCTTGGCTTATGACTTATTACTACCAGACATCACAAAACAACTTCTCTCAGATTGAGTCAATTTATGAACTAAAATGAAAATAAGGACCTTTGGCAAAATCAGACACTCTTCAAAATAAAATATTAGACACAGAAATTGTCAATATTAGTAGTTTTCCGTATACAAAATAGCCATGAAGTTCGCTATGAAGTTCACTTGGCTTATTTTATACTCCAAAGATTTTAAATGAAATTCACATTTGTTCCTTTAACCTTCTTTTATCTCAGCCTCATGATTTATTTCCTGTTCTGACTCCTGTCAGTGTTTGAGTGATGTTATTGGCCCCCTGGTGGCGTGTCAGGGTTTTACGCCTTAAAAAGGGATCTGACTAGGGAGGTGACCTGCATAACACACACAGACTGTGCTACACCGCAGTGGTTGTTGTCTGAGCCTTGGAGTAGATCCATCAGTAAGTATGGCAGATCGTAGCTCATTTAAGTTAAGTTTAAGTTTGTTAAAGGCGCATTGAAGTTCAAAACCCTTTTTATCTTTTAGTTGGTAAACAATGCCTACAATGCTAATGCTAACAGGATCGTAGCTAGTAGCATAGCAAATTCAATTCAGTGTCCAGCCTCATTCATGTTGTATTTTACGTTTATGTGTGAACCATTGCCATTTACTGTGTTTATGGTGTTGCTTACCTGTTCTGTAACCTGAAAAATGAAAAATGAAAAGAAAGTGTGACCAGTGTTGTTGCATATATTTGATTTCAATTGTAACATTCTGTATATTTCATTGTGTTGCAGTTTTACAAAATACACCAATCCTAGCTGGTGAATGTGTCCGTCTGCCTCAGGTAGTCCCATCTACCTTAACCCTCTGGGGTCTGGGGTATAATTGGCCGTTGTTGACTATTTTTGATTTTACCATTATATTTCACCTTTAAAACTATTTACCTTGCCTTGTTTGGTGTCGTTATTTTCACCACAACCTCACGTTTATTTATTTTTTTATTTTGACATACTGTATTAACACAATGGACCTAAAATCACAAAAAAACATAAAGTCTGAGTAAGAAAAAGTTCATTTTTTTTACTGTGAAAACCACAAATATGCGCAACGAACCATTTTTATTACTTATAATGCAAATATAAATTATGTTTGCTAAATTTGTGCATAAGTTTTTGAAATTTACAAAAGTAATATGTAACTATTTACATTTAAATGCAGGCAATGCCTCAGGCTCAGGTCTGCCTGAGCTCCTCCAGCTCAGTGAAGTGCTGCACTGCCTGCTCCACATTCAGCAGTCTTCTCATTGTTTTGACTCATAAAACAAAAAAAGATTCCACTACACACTACACTAAACACTACATAACACACTACACTAAACACTCCAAACACGCTAAATGTCACAAATCTCTCAACTCTCAAAACTCGCGATATCTGTCGCTGCCTCTGTGTCCAGCACTGCTGCTTTCACTTTTCGCCCCGTCCCTTCCAAATGAGCACATGACGGATGCACCGCAAGCTCATGGATAACCCGTTTAGCTGAGGCCAGAGCCAGTAACAACACTATCTTGAGAGACAAGTCTGCTCCCTCCAGTGGCTCAAAGGGAGGGCCTTTAAGCCCCTCCAGAACCACAGCCAGATCCCATTGTGGTACCAGTAGTCTGGGCAGGGGGAGAAGCCTGCGCGCTCCCTTCTTGAAACAGCAAACCAGCGGGTGCTGGCTTGCTGTTTGCTTCCCAAACCCCGCCTGACAAGCGATGTAGCTGCCAAGTACACTTTAACAGTGGAGAAGGCTTTACTTGGCGCGCAGATAGTCGAGTGGTTAGAGCGCATGCCATAAACGCAGCTGACCCCGGTTCGATTCCGGCAGGAGATCCTTTGCTGCATGTCACATCCCCCTCTCTCTCCCATATTTCCTGTCTGTCTACTGCTTATTAAAGGTGTCTATGCCAAAAAAAAAAAAGAGAGAAGGCTTTACTTTTGTCAATCAGGTCATGCAAGAATGACAATATCACTCCTACTGGACACTGAAAGGGAATGTGGCCGTTTCTGGGACACCACCCCTCAAACACTCTCCACTTACAGTCATACAGAGACCTAGTAGAGGAGGCTTGAGCACTTTGTATAGTGGAGGTCCACACTCCAGTTGCCCCACACAGATCGGCCATCGTGAATTCCACCCCAACCCGTCAGGCTGGCGTCTGTAGTGACCACCTTCCTGGACAGGATGGAGCCCATGGGCATCCCTGTGTAAAAAAGGACGGAACTCGCCAGTGGCGCAGCACCCTGGCATACCCCGGTGTGACCAGCACTCTCTGTGCACCATGACGCACGGGATCCAGCCTGTATGAGGCCACCCAGAACTGAAATTCCCTCATGTGGAGGCGACCGAGATGGACTATGAGAATGGCAGATGCCATCAGCCCGAGTAATCGAAGACACAGTCTGAATTGGACAGATTTGCATGTATGTTTTCACTCGTTCTGCCGAGAGGCGCTGTGAAAGTCACCAAGTCCAGGGATAATCCCAGAAAGATTATGCCCTGTGCTGGAGACAGCATGCTGTTTTCCGCATAAAACCCAGATTGAATAGGTGTCTTATGAGAATAGGCGTGTGCGCCCTAGCCTCCTGCTCCGACTGTGCCAACAGCAGCCAATCGTCCAGATATGTGGCCAAACGGATGCCCTGCCGCCTCAGTGGGGCTATTACCGCTTCCGTGCACCGCACAAACACCCTCAGGCCTAAAGACAGACTGAAAGGGAGCACACGGTACTCGTAACAGATTCCCTGGAAAGCGAATCTCAGATATTTTTTTTTTTATTTTTTTTTTTTAGGTATTTTTTGGGCCTTTTGGCTTTTATTGATAGGACAGCTGAAGACTTGGACAGGGAACAGGATGGGAGAGAAGGGGAATGACACGCAGCAAACGGACCGGGGTCGGGAGTTTGAACCCGGGTCCGCTGCAGCGAGGACAAAGCCTCTTTATATGGGACGCCTGCTCTACCCACTGAGCTTCAGGATAGATCGAGATGTGGAAGTACGCGTTTTTCAGATTGACAGAAGTGAACCAATCATTCTGTCACACAAGGCGCAGCAGGAATGCATGCAATGAGCATCCTGAACGTGTATTTGCTGAGATATTTGTTCAGAGCCAGAGATCCAGGATTGGGCGAATATCGCTCCCACCGTTTGGGGACAGAAAAAAAAACCTGGAGTAAAAACCGCTCTGACACAGTGCAGGAGGGATGACACAAATTGCTCCTTTGCTTAACAGTGAGAGGATTTCCTCCTGTAAAATGCAAGCTTATTCTCCCTGAGCCCTGGAGTGTATTATACCGGGAACAGCAGTGAACTGCAGCCTGTATCCCTCGAGATCGCCCTTAACACTCAGGGTGGAGCTGCGAGCGCGGCCCATCTCTCGCATCTGAGGGAGAGAGTGGACACACTCCGCAGCCCCTCCACCACAGGCACAGGCTGGTGATGACCGGTATTTCCTCCCACGTGGCTGGGTCCTGAGTTTGCCCCAAATCCTCGCATAACTCAGCCTGATAAGCCGTGAGCAGGGAGAGGACATTGAGCGCTCTGGCCGAAAGCGCCGCCGCCTTGAACACCTTTTCAGTCAGAGCTGACTGAAAACGGTCGGACTTTGATGGTAGGCTGGGGCTCCGGGAGGACACTGCTGACAGCAGCAGATGAAGGTGCGCTGCAACGAGTGGCTGCATCGGAGGCATGCAGAGCAGACCCAGGCTCTCAATCGCTTCACATTCGAGGGACGAGGCTCCGGGAATTGGGATCCTGCTGCTGTAAGGAAGGTCTCTCCGTGAGCACGCTACCTCATCCAGCACCTCTGGGAAGATGGAGAGAAGTTGCTTCATCACACTCTTGGCCAAGGGCAATTTCTTCCCCGGGTTTGCACACGTAGAGCATGTCCGAGCAGGGTAGAGGAGAAGCTGGTGTGCTTCTCTCATCTCCATCCCGAGAGGCGATGGAGGTCGCGGGCTGCGCAGCCCAGGCCGGAGTGATGAAGATGTCATCCTCTTCTTCATCCTGATATGAGGAGTTCCAAGGTGGCATCTTCATCATCCCCATAGTCCAGTTCCAGGACGTCTTCCTCCTGCGGGGGATCCGCGGCTAGGTCGAGCTGGGAACCATAGCTGGCGCCATCCTCCGGTATCACCACCACAACGACCCCCGTTTCCTCTCCGGCTTCGACGGCGCCGCTGTCAGAAGGGAGATAGGGGTCATGTCCAGACAAGCTAGCTTGGCGAGCTAGCCGTCTGCGGATATTCTTGATGATGAACACTGCACAGTGTTGACATGAGCCGGGAATGTCGATAGCTAGCCGGGCGTGTTCCAGCCCCAGGCAGCTAGAGCAGATCTGGGGTGGATCCTTACTCGATATCTCATTCCCGCAACGACAGAGTCGGGCCCCAGAGTCTCTGTGCCCTCTGGTGTGAGGGATTTTAGCCTCCATTCCCCGTGAGCTGGTGTGCAAGCAGGGAGTCAAGGCAGTTAGCTGGTGTGCTAACTGTGAAGAAGTCAAGAAATTAACTGGTGTGCTAATGCTCGGTCCTCGAACTGCCGTGGTGGGGCATCACAGATAGCGCTGACCAAGCCGTGGAGGGCAAGGAAGGCACTGTATTCGATCGAGTTCAAGTCAGTGTCTGGGTGATGGTGGGAAAAAGACAAAAGGCTGAAGCAGCAGCCGAGCTGAAAGCTAGCAGGTTGCAGGCTCTGGATCCACGAAACAGGCAGGTCAAACCGTCTCGCTCCCTCAGCTTGCCGATCCTTGTTGATGCGAGAGAAATGTCCTTCGAGAAAAACATGCAGCAGCAGGTGTGCTCCTCCAACTCTTCCTGATGACGAACTCTTGTGGCAGCAGGAGAAATATCTCTTCTCCTCTGATGTCTCATATTAGACTCTCGGGTCCACCTAAAGCAATGTCCTTAAGTCTTAGGCTCTATTTTCAACAGCCTGAACTGTTAACACAACTCTAAACTTGCAAAACCCTCTCGGCCTTTATCCCATCTCGTCTCGACTCTGTGCTTTTCACCTCCACCTCTCAGTCTCTATTTGTCCCGCCCTACTCCCAATCACAGCACAGAAAAATGACAAGACTCAAACAGCCAATCACATTTTTTATTTTTTTTTAAACTTAGGTAGGTTGTGCTCTCTCCCCCAATAGTATAAACAAAACAGCACATGTAGCTACTCCGCAACCTCTCTCTTAAAGTGACAACCCATACTTAACATTAAACAGAACATGTCCATCAACTCATTTTGAAACAGACTGTGTACTTTCCGTTAAAATTTTTATTAGGGACAAATTACACGGCACAGTACAGAAATACAAATGTTGCCCTACTGCTTTTCTTTTAAGATAACAGGAACAATGAACAGTGTCTCCGCATTAAAAGAAGTAAATGACTTGTCTAAATAAACATGGTAAATATTCCCCCCCCCCCCCCCAACAAAAGAAAGACAATAAACTGTATTGTGGTAACAGTCTGGTTGTAGTAAAGGATTAAAATACATTCTGCTAAAAAAAAGAAAAATATAAATAAAATTAAAGCTGCAAGCAGCGTTGAACGGGCCCTAGCAGTCCACGCGCGTCCAATCCGTCCACCAGCAGGGGGCGGCACCACACACAGCAGTAAACCCGTCCACCAGCAGAGGGCGGCACCACACACACACACACACACACTGCAGTAAACCCGTCCACCAGCAGAGGGCGGTACCACACACACACACTGCAGTAAACCCATCCACCAGCAGGGGGCGGCACCACACACACACACACTGCAGTAAACCCGTCCACCAGCAGAGGGCGGCACCACACACACACACAGCAGTAAACCCGTCCACCAGCAGGGGGCGGCACCACACACACTGCAGTAAACCCGTCCACCAGCAGAGGGCGGCACCACACACACACACTGCAGTAAAACCGTCCACCAGCAGGGGGCGGCACCGCACACACACACACACACACACACACACTGCAGTAAACCCGTCCATCAGCAGGGGGCGGCACCACACACACACTGCAGTAAACCCGTCCACCAGCAGAGGGCGGCACCACACACACACACTGCAGTAAACCCGTCCACTAGCAGGGGGCGGCACCACACACACACTGCAGTAAACCCGTCCACCAGCAGAGGGCGGCACCACACACACACACACACACACACACACACACACACACACACACACACACTGCAGTAAACCCGTCAACCAGCAGGGGGTAACAGTCTGGTTGTAGTAAAGGATTAAAATACATTCTGCAAAAAAAAAGAAAAATATAAATAAAATTAAAGCTGCAAGCAGCGTTGAACGGGCCCTAGCAGTCCACGCGCGTCCACCAGCAGGGGGCGGCACCACACACACACACACTGCAGTAAACCCGTCCACCAGCAGAGGGCGGCACCACACACACACACACACACACACACACACACACACACACACACACACACACACACACACACACACACACACACACACACTGCAGTAAACCCGTCCACCAGCAGAGGGCGGCACCACACACACACACTGCAGTAAACCCGTCCACCAGCAGGGGGCGGCACCACACACACACACACTGCGGTAAACCTGTCCACCAGCAGAGGGCGGCACCACACACACACACTGCAGTAAACCCGTCCACTAGCAGGGGGCGGCACCACACACACACACACACTGCAGTAAACCTGTCCACCAGCAGGGGGCGGCACCACACACACTGCAGTAAACCCGTCCACCAGCAGAGGGCAGCACCACACACACACTGCAGTAAACCTGTCCACCAGCAGAGGGCGGCACCACACACACACACACACACACACACACACACTGCAGTAAACCCGTCCACCAGCAGGGGGCGGCAGCACCACACACACACACACCCACACACACACACACTGCAGTAAACCCGTCCACCAGCAGGGGGCGGCACCACACACACACTGCAGTAAACCCGTCCACCAGCAGGGGGCAGCACCACACACACACTGCAGTAAACCTGTCCACCAGCAGAGGGCGGCACCACACACACACACACACACACACACACACACACACACACTGCAGTAAACCCGTCCACCAGCAGGGGGCGGCACCACACACACACACCCACACACACACACACACACTGCAGTAAACCCGTCCACCAGCAGAGGGCGGCACCACACACACACACACACACACACTGCAGTAAACCCGTCCACCAGCAGGGGGCGGCACCACACACACACACACACACACACACACACACACACACACTGCAGTAAACCCGTCCACCAGCAGAGGGCGGCACCACACACACTGCAGTAAACCCGTCCACCAGCAGGGGGCGGCACCACACACACACACTGCAGTAAACCCGTCCACCAGCAGAGGGCGGCACCACACACACATTGCAGTAAACCCGTCCACCAGCAGGGGGCGGCACCACACACACACACACACACACACACACACACACACACACACACACTGCAGTAAACCCGTCCACAAGCATTCTCTAGCTCTGACCCACATTTACAGCATGGTCTTCCTGCAGCAACTAACCTCTGGTTACAAAACAGATCTCATCATTGAACAAAAAGCTCTATTTCCATACAATTTTTTTCTGTAATGTTTTCAGAATAACAATCTCAGCCTGTCAGTGGCAAAACAAGCAATTAAAGTAAACTTAAAGGGATAGTTCGGGTTTTTTTTAAGTGGGGTCATATAAAGTACATATCTATATTCGGTCTGTTCCCTACCGTAATTGCTGATCAGCGCAGCCTCAGTTTGGAGAAGCAGAGAGTTGCTCCAGCCCAGACACTCTGCTTTGCACCGCAATGAACGAGAGTCCAGATGCTAAATGAAATTTGACCACCTAAAACAAGGCCCACCTAAAAAAATCTAAAATCAGTTCAAGTGTACGTTATATACACCGTAGAACATGCGTATCCCTATGCATTAGCACAACTGGGCCTCGCATTGTATTTCGCCGCTCACAGATCACCTGTTTCGGCTATTATGGTAGGGAACAGACTGACTAAAGATATGTACTTTATATGACCTCACTTAAAAAAAACCCTAACTATCCCTTTAACTTCGACAGCTGGAATTGCCCCAAAAGGGTTACATTGTAACCAGTAGCTGTATTTCAGCTCTCAGCTGAGGTCACTTACTAAGTCAATTCTAAAACATTTGGTAAGAATGAATGATTTACACACCAAAGTATGTAAACACCGGGCATGTATTTAAAAACATAGTAATTCTCTTTTAGCAGGTCCAGATAAACGTTAGGGAAAAGATATTGAAATGTCATCAGCATAGAGTGAAACACGATGCTCAATGCCATGGTAATTACCTGCAGATAGCAATAGTAAATGGCTTGATTGCCAGGGCAAATAAAAGTGTTACTTAAACCTAGGACTGCTTGACTATGGCAAAAATCATAATCACGATTATTTTGATTGATGTTGTAATCACGATTATTAAAGATGATTATTTATTAATTTGAGAACAAGCACTTATTGAACTTTGAACTCTGGTATTTCTTTAAACATGATAATTTTGACCTGAAAAACAAGAAAAATGCAAATAAATAAGAGAAAAATATATCATTAAAATGAATTGAATGATATCTAAAAATTAAAAATAAACACCATCCCGGTGCGGCTCGACCATAGGTCTGTTGTGGTGGGCAGGCAGCGTAATTCTGCTGAAATGGTGACGTGATGGTAACACATAGTGTGTCCTTAATTGAGGACTGTGTAGCGGTGGCAGGAGTTGATGAGCTTTTAATTTTTTAGTTTTTTTGTTCCTTCACTACTTGGTCATGTATTACTCTGTGTGTGGACTTTAAATGGTTAAATAAATTGGTCGTGTTCCCATGAGGTGCAGACATGGAAGTGTGGCATATCTTGCACAATATCTTCATTTGTTCCGAGTCAGACTCCTCGAAACCAAAGTGTTTCCACACCACAGAATTCGCTTTACCTGTCTGTGCACCGGTGGAGGTGGAAGGGTTCGCTGCATTTACCAGACAAGACCCGGAATGCGGCAGAATGATCTTTTTATGATTATCTTGTTTTCATGATCGAGGGAAGCCAAAATCAAAATTGAAATTCAATTAACTGCCCAGCCCTACTTAAACCACATTTGTTCATGTTTATGAATATTAAACCGTCCTTGTGCACCTTTTTCCCAGATTTCTCTCCACTACAACATCCCAACTCCTACTGATGTCGATACCCTCAGTGTGGAGGTTACACCAGAGGCTGACTGCACCCGCAAGAGACCCAAACTTACTCTGAAGCTTAAGTCCCTGTAAGTAATTATCAACAACTAGATCTACAATCAGGGCTGTAAACTAACTTTTTGGCTCACCTGCCAAGGGGACCGGTAGATGAAAGAATCTACCGGCCAAGTACATTTTTTACCGGCCAAATAATAAATGGCCTCTTTTTGTTGCATATACATCTGTTTCAGTACTTTTCATGGAGATAACAGTATTATATACCAATACATGCTTAGAAAAGAGGCCAAAGTATTATTTAGAAATACATTTTAATATCATTAATTACATTTCATAACATTGCAAATTGAAGACTTGAACAGTGCAAAACTTTGACAAAGGAAACACTTATTAATTAACTATCAGGCTCTGTAATAGACTTGTCAGTGGCAACTGTACCATAATAACATTTACACTGGATTTGATAGACCCATGGCTTTACACATTTTGTGACGTGACAACTGAAACCTAATTGAAGGAAGTCGTTAAGAAATTATGCGCAACTTAAGTACAACTTCCCACAGCTCATGAGTTAGAGGTGTCGTCATTGCTGCACTGGAATCACAGTCACTGTGCCCAGAGGTGTAGCAAGCTTTTCAAAAGTGCGGGGGATGGATGTGGTGGTGGTGTTTTTTTAAACAATTTTGGGTAGGGGGGTGATGATAAATGACACTTAAATATTAAATCTGTGTCTATAATAACCACACCCTGACATGTAAATGTGACATCTGTCTTGATTCGTTTAATTATAATATTTATAATAGAAGTCTACTGCAACTGTACTTTTTTTAACCATTAAATGTTATTTTATACATTATCATATTTTATAATGTTCTGTCACTTCACTGCTAACAGAAAAGAGAGCAGCTCACTGCCAGTTGCAGCTTCTTATCTTGATCTGCAGTCTTTGTTAATCTTTGTCATGATTGTTATTATTAGTACTTAGATTATCAAAAATCACAGTTACATGTCAGGATGTGGTTATTATTGACAGATTCAATATTTAACTGTCATATGTCATCACAGTAACAGTGTTACATACATCAGCAGCTGTAAACACATAAAAACATTATAAAACACATCATGTGGTTTGGTGTCGACCTGTATACTGAACGTATCAGGAGTAATCAACCTTTATAATGATCAGAGAACGTTACAGACATTGTTTTTGGTTGCTCTCCGTTTCCAGAGAATTCACAGAGAAGCTGGAGAAGTTTGTGACATTTTCATCCTGGATTTTTGTGAGGAGGGAATTAAACACCTGTCCCAAATAAACGCCTGGTCTGTTAAGTGGTTGAGACAAATAAACGCCCGGCTATTATTTGGTATTTTACGGTAGATCCCGCCTCATCAGCACGAGCTGAACAATAAATCTAACATAGCAAGAGAGGCGGGACTTAAGGCAGAACAGCCAATCATCAGCCGGTCAGTCCCAAAGCCGGTGTCATGTTTGAAGCAGCAACAGGAGAGGGAGGGGGAGAGGAGGCAGCTGCAGCGAGCACAGACTAGAGTAAGGTGTTTGTGCAAAACTGCAGAAAAACTGCAGAAAAAGTGTGGATGTTGAACCCTCTCACCGGGAAAAGTGTGGGTGTTAAAACACACACATCCCCCATGGGTGCGACGTCCCTGACTGCGCCAAACTTTTAAAGAGCGGTGACGCACACGCTACGTTGCTTCTGAGGGGAACTATTTTCTACAGCGGTGGCGTCCGGGGAGCTACTTCAGTGCGACACACAACAAATAGCCGGTTTAGCACTAACGTTCGCTACCGTCATAATTTATCACTTTACAGCTACTACAATGTTTTGCTATATCATGCATAATTTATTGCAAGAGCACGACCATCAGGACAAACATTTACCCGCCCCGTGGCATGTATCCCTCCAAAATTAAGTCGCCAGAGGAATATTTTAGTCGCATTTGGCGAGTGGCGACCGCTAGTTTACAGCCCTGTCTACAATACAGCAATGATAGAAGTATACTTAAACACTGAACAATCCTCTGCAAATGACCATGTGGCAAATTTCTATAACTTAGTAGTTTATACTTTGCTCAAGCATATCTTAACTGTAGATAAGCCCTATTAAAAGGTTTCTCTGCATGCAAATAGTAGATCTTTGAAGAAATTGATGAAATGTAACTCAGTAACATGACATTTTTATTAGTGGTGGGACTCGATTAAAAACAATTCATCTAATTAGAGGCTTTGCAATTAATTAGTCGCAATTAATCGCATGTCAATATTTGACACGAGAAGCAACATTATTCAATTTAAATGGATTTTGGTATATGACTGGATCAATGAATAAACACATAAATGAGCTTAAACAACAAAATCATGTTACTTTCATCACTGCATGTTAACATTAGGTGCAATATGAATAAAGAATATTATGATTGCATTGCTCACAAGGCACAAACTTAAATTCAAGTTGGCTATATTCAGCTTTTTCAGGACTTTTTGGAACATTTCTGTCTTAAACACATTTGTTTTTAAAAAAAAAAACAGCACTTAGTACAGTACATTCCGGAATGTACCACCAAGAATCCACTTCGCCAGTGCGTTTGTCAATTTGTCAGTCATGGACTCATTTTGGCTCTGAACCCTGTCATCTTGTCGAGCGTGGATTGGAGACACTGCCTGCTCCAACTAGGAGCACTGTCTGTGCTAGCTGCAACATGTTTGGCATTAAGGTGGCAGTGGAGGCTGGAAGTGCTCCGGTGATTTCTTACACGATTTGCACACAACTGTGCTTTTATCCAGGTGTAGCACCCTACCCGGTGATTTAGAATATCTCCTTACTTACAATAAACTATGTGCAAAGTATCACTCTGAGAGGGCTCTGGGTTCTTAATTTTAAGGTTTTGTGGTGCCGTATTAACCTATGTATTGACCATACAAAAGGTACTTTCTCTCAAAAAATAAGGTGAGAAACAATAACTGATTGGTGCCTCCATTTAGTAGATTATAAAATGAGATAAGAAAATCTACCAAGAAATAATATGAATTTAAATGATTTTGTATGGGCTGGTCCTTTAATTTATTCACACTAGATGTTTTAACCCTGAACAAATCATATTTTTAACCAATGAATCCTTGTGATTTGCTCTAATTACCACTCCAATTATCACTCACACACAGTACTTTTTAAAATAAAAATCAGTGTATTAGCACAAATTTGAGTATCAAATATAGCTCATTAGTGAACACAAAAATATCGTTTATCACAATCTCTTCAGTCAAATTCACAGCACATCTCCATAAACACAAATTCAATACCCCAAAAATATGCACTGTTAATAAAATTCAGACAGTCTCAGAAATAAAACGTTGCAGGCCTGAATCGGTGCTCGGGTAAGTTGAGGTCTACAAGGTTGACCCGTTCGCTCTCTTCAGCAAAAAAAAAAAAACTGTGCACGTGCAACTGGGTTTTTTTTGTACTCACTGTTCTTGTCCAGTTAGTGTGTGATGTGTGTGAAGATGGGGGGAATGAAGAATGTTACAGGCGAAGATGGAGGGAGAATGAAGAGGGGAATGGAGACGGGGACTCCTACTGCTGTGACCTCGACACGTGCTGCTGTCCGACTGCTGTCGCTCAGAAGGGAAAAAAGGTCCACGGAGGGCTTCCTGGTCCAGTCCTCTGATAACATAGATTTACATCTTTTAATCATAAATAAAATCTCTATGCACTTCTATGAACTCAGTCCGAATTCACATAACAGCAGTACACAAACAGGTCAACAAAATGAGTAACTTGAGGCTACTACAATTAACCCTGTGCAACTAGCCGTTGCATGCTAGCTAAATGCTAATCACGGTTAGCATTCACATTGTAACCTTAGCAGTAACACAGTTCGTAATTACCACAACACAAATAAACATTTACCTTCTGTAAACCGTTGTACTTCCATATTTATCCCGATACAAGGACAAAACTCTGGTGTTACATTTACAACTCGTGTCGTACTTTTCCTCCGCTGCTCTTTCTTACTCGTCTCTCTACCTTGTTCTAACCTGCTTCCTCTATGTCCCACCCCCTTGCTCTCCCGACTGAACGACAACCCATGACAATGGAGCAGACGACCAATCGACAGGCTATACCGGGATGAGTGACAGATAAAACACCAGTTGTCTGCACTTTTAACCAAACATATTATAAACACAATTTTAAATATTGTCTTGACTTATAAATTGTTCTAATACTTTTTAAACTGAAATCATGGCATTTTAAATAACAGTTCTTATTATATGAACTACAATAGGATGAACTTATTTATAGAAAAAAAATTATATAAATATTTATTTAACTTATTTACATTTAGACAGGGCTACATCCTCCCCCTTCTAAACCATTAGATGTCCTCATCTAATCGTGTGGTTCTTGAGTGGGGCTTTCCTAGTAGGTGTAGAGTCTCTATCTGTGGAACCATCAGTGGCTTGGGGATTCAGATTTAGCTGAATGACCATTCCATGATGTACAATAGTTACTGGTTCATCCATAGAATGACCAGGTTTGTCATAAGTCAAACGAATGACTGGCTTACTTTGTCTCTGTGAATGTCTAGTCAGGTTATCTTTACTTCTAGCAGTCTTTTTACTAGATGAGGTTAGTTCTGGCTCTACATCAGTCTCTGTTTCATTTCCTGTGTTCTCAGGTTCTGCATCATCAGATGACTTTCCATCAGGTAAGTTTGTGTCACTTCCATCACTTCTTCTCACATCCATGTTCTCATCCAGATATTTAGGGATCTGATTTGATTGACGGAAAGTAGACAAGACACGTCTTTCAACTTCATCGATGTCAAAGGATTGACACTCAGGTATCTCATCAAACTCTGATTCTGAATCAGAAGAACCACTAGCTGCAGGCTCAGGCTGTTGGCGATTCTGACTCTTCCTTGTGCTCTGTGACCTTGTGACAGACGGTTCTGAGGTTCTGGCTGCTTGGGCCGAAGGATATGGCATCCTTACCAGGTAACCAATCGGTAAAAGATGATCTCTGTGAAAAGTCTTGACACTTCCGGGACCACACTCTGGTTTAACTTCATAGACAGGTAAGTTCGGCAACTGTTTGACAATAACATAAGGAGTGGACTTCCATCTGTCTTGAAGTTTGTGCTTCCCAGTAAGACCAAGATTTCTCAATAGGACTCTGTCTCCTTCTGCCAATCGCTGACCTCGAACACGGCGATCATAGTGAGACTTGTTTCTCAAGTGACGTTTGTCAGCTGCCTTAGTTGCAAGCCTGTAAGATTTCTTTAAGTCTTGTTTCAACTTGCTGACATACTGAAGATGGTCCTGTTCATGTTCTCCATCAAGACAGGTGTTGAAGCAAATATCCACAGGCAGTCATGCCTCCCTGCCAAACATGAGAAAATATGTAGAGTATCCTGTGGCATCATTTTTAGTACAGTTATATGCATGTACCAACTGACTAATGTGTTGACTCCATTTGTTCTTCTTTTCATTCTGCAGGGTACCCAGCATTGACAAAAGAGTGCGGTTGGATCGCTCAGGTTGGGCATCACCCTGAGGATGATAAGGAGAGGTGCGTGACTTTATGATTCCCAGACTAGAGAGAAGCTGTTTTATGACTTTACGCTCAAAGTCTCGTCCTTGGTCCGAATGGATCCGGGCTGGTAGACCATAATAAAGTACTTCTCCCATAGCACTTTGGCGACGGTCATGGCCTTTTGATCTCTTGTAGGAAAGGCCTGTGCATACCTTGTGAAATGGTCAGTAACAACTAACACATTGGCTATGCCTTCGCTGTCGGGTTCTATCTGCAAGAAATCTATGCAGACGAGATCCAATGGGCCAGTACTAGTGATTTGATTCAGTGTAGCTGAACGCTGGGGAAGCGTCTTTCTAGAAATACATCTTCCACACGTTTTGATGTATTGTTCAACTTAAGTAGACATATGTGGCCAATAAAACCTATCTTTGAGAAGCACTGATGTTTTCTCTATCCCCAAGTGTCCACACTCATCATGAAGGGATTTTAGAACTATGGTTCGAAACCTCTCAGGTAAGATTATTTGTTTACTCTCTTTACCAGTTGCCGGTTGTCTGACTCTGTACAACAAATCATCTTTAATCTGTAATTTAGGGACTTCTAGACAAATCAAAGCTACATCAGGGGGGTCGTTTTTAGTATGGACTGGGATTTGACCTGCTTCAATGGCTGCTTTTACAGGTCCAATGACAGGATCTAACTCTTGAGCAAACTTTAGCTCTCTTGAGCTAAGCTGGTCAAGGGTGTTGCCACTCAGTGTTACCGAGCAAGTGTACACCTCAGGAACAGCTTCTAGGGAGACACCAAGCTGGTCTACTAGCCTTGGTGTTACACCTGAGCTTTCTGTGGCCAATGCCCATTTACAGAGAGCTTTGATACCTGATGGTGGAATGACTGTCCAATCTTTTTGGTTTTCAGTGGCATACTGCCTGGATTGCAGATCAGCATCCACATTTTGACGGCCAGGTCGATACTGGATTGTAAAGTAATAAATTGCTAAGGCTGCTAGCCAGCGACATCCTGTAGCATTTAAACAGGCTGATGTGAGGACATAAGTGAGGGGGTTATTGTCAGTCCTCTGTAGGAACACCAGCCCTTATGTCTCCATCACGAGGCTCTGCTTCCTTTCCCTGTCCTCTGACCTCTCACCTCTCAACCACAAGACAAGATTAACTTAACAGACAAAGCCTATCTGTTTGACTGAATATTCACTTCTTCTCCCCCCTCACAAAGAAGATGAACTCCTTCTTCCTCAGGCCAAACGATGTCCAGTACGTGGTCTCTTCTCCCTATAGAGTAGGACGATGTGTTGCTCTCTTGCTATAAACAGATCATCGGAGACCTTCTCTTACAAATTAACGACTAAGCACAATAGAATCCTCTCTCTCTTCATATCAGATGACAGGAAGTGGGGGTAGATGTTGGTTGGGGTAGAGATGACCCAGTCCCCCTCCCACAGGCCCAAGCCGTTTTTATGACCCTGTCCGTGACATTTCAATCTTTGCTGCATTCCCTATACTCATCCACATTTCAATATGTTCTGAATAACTATTAACTACAATTTCATCTTCTTAATTTTATCAGACTCCCAAATAGCCAAGAAGGCCATACAATAGATCTTTCCCATGTTATTGTCAAGCCCAAATGAAGTTTATTACTTAATGAATTTGGGGTTTGAAAGAAACCAGCCCCCACCTTTGCGATGGGCACAGACTTGCATATCATGATTCTCTTTGTGTGTAATGCTTGTGTTATTTACCAGTTAAATGTCTGATATGTTTTGTTAAGATAGAACTACAAGGAATATGTACAAGTCCTTGGTCCTACTGTGTATTGTATGCTTTATTGTTTATGTTGTATACTATTGTTTTATGCCTTAATCATGTTTTTAATTATTTCATTCTTGGATCATAGCCATGTTACATCTTTTAACGAAGACAAAAATTCGACTTTCAAGATGGTAAAGTTTTCGGGAAGTTAAAACACGATTTCGAAACATTAAGGCAATATAGTTTATTTGAATTAAAGTGTTGTGGGTCGAAACTCCGAACACAGAAGGAGCATTGTCAGCCAGCCCCACCCCTGTTCAGTCTGCCTGCTGTAAGCTCATAAAACCAGAGAAGATGCTCTGCACATCCCCCTTTTGGGTCCTGACTTCGGTCATGACTTTAGGTCACTTCTTTCTGTTACTACACTTCTCTCCTCTCTGTTTCACCTTCGGTCTGACTTCGGTCACTGCTATTCTTTCACCTTCTCTCTTCTCTTCTCTTCACTTCTTTGTTTTTCATTTTTATTTTTATTTTTAAAGTAATCTTTACTTTTATTTTTGCAACAAGCTCTAAGACAGGTGAATTGAATAACTACTTGAAGTGCTTTACTTTTATCCAAGTTTTTAATAGAACAAATTCTTTTCTTTTTGATTTTTGATTTGATTTTAATATAACGTTAAAGTATCACCGCCTGATCCAGGAGAAGTTGAATTAGTTAAAGGATCAGAACTTGAGAACCACCTTGAAACATCAAGAAAAAGTATTTTTTTAAGACTGTGATCATCTGATGAAGAACGTTGCAGTCCATCGTCTGCCCCAGAAGCCGTGCAAGGAGTCTCCAACAAAAGAGACTTTGTGTGCTCCCAGCCGAGACCAACTCTGCCCCCAGCGCTCCCAAGGCAGGAAACCTGCTGGGCCTTCGGACCAAGAGTTCCTCAACAGAGTACCAGCCTTCCCGCTGGCTACTGGACCAACGCGCCGTGCCGTAGTCCAACCCAGAACCCTCAAGAACACCAAACTTCAGTGCCTCCTGACTCCCAGACAAAACCGGCTGAACGTCATCATACAGCTGGATCCACACACACGTGAGAATGAGTGGTGTCTAAAGTTCTGACTTCTGTCTCAGGTTCTGACTTCTGTCTAAAGTTCTGACTTCTATCTTATGAACTTAAGAAAGTTGAGGTTAGGGTCTCGTTAGTTTTAAAAGATTACTCCCGTAATATTTAATATATAAAACGCGACCCTTTAACTTTACCATCTGCCGACGGTCACGTAACTTTTTTACTTTGCTTATTACATTCTTTACCTTTCTGTTATATGTTGTTCGTCTAAATTGTCAGTTCATTTATGTTACCCCAAATTATTTAGCCAATAAACATATATAATCATTTGTCTTTGTCTGGAACTTAATTTTAATGTGGAGAATCAATGGATACGTGCAAAGAATTCACTGCTTCAGAATATTGAGATTGAATAAATTGATTTGAAATTGATACTCTAGCTGTCCAAGTCAAACTTGTACAGTTAGATGTTTGGAATAGTTCCCTCCGGCCTAGTCCAGTAAATCAAACAACGGAGGTGGTGCCCCATCTACGAGTGTAAAATTAATCACCAGTGATTAATGACCTTGATTATCAAGCAGTGATAGTCCCCTACATTTATATCTATGGTGCCGTCCACGTGCCGCATAGTCTCCTACTCCTCACTGTGAACTGGGCTCCGTTTAAGTAGTCATGAAACTTGTCGACCACGGACCACTTTAATGCTAAGAATTCTAGCTGATGTGCAGGGTATCGCTGCTCTGACTGGCTGAGTTTCCGGCTTGCAAAAGCCACTGGCCTAAGGCCTTCTGGGTGTTCCTGATTTAACACTGCACCTAGCCCACTCGTGCTAGCATCAATGTGTAAAATGTATGGCTTTGCAGGGTCGGCGAAAGCCAGTACAGGGGCATTTATGAGACAGTCAATGACCTTCTTAAAGGTGTCTCGGCATGACTGATCCCATATTTCTCCAAAGGGTTCGGATACCTTGAGGTAGGTCTTTGATGGATCTATGACTTGTGTTTTCCTCCCTTTCTGAGCAGGGGGATATCCTTGGGTAAGCTCAGTAAGTGGCCGAACAATATGGGAATAATTGGCGATGAATCTTAAATAGTAGCCACAGAAACCGAGAAATGACCTGAGGCTTTTGAGATCAGTTGGCTCTTTCCAGTGCTTCACCACTTCAACTTTTTCTGGGTCTGTGGCGATTCCTGTTTCAGACACGATGTGCCCTATATACTTGACTTTGGGTTGACAGAATTGGCATTTGTCCAACGACACTTTGAGTCCAACCTCCTGCAGACGGTCAAGAACTTTTAGAAGGCAGTGTTTGTGCTCTTCCAGAGATTTTCCGAAAACAATAATATCATCTAGATAGATGATGACTTGGAGGAGATGCATATCACCGACTGCCTTCTCCATAAGTCACTGAAAGGTGGCTGGCGCACCAGTAATGCCTTGTGGCATCCTTTAAAATTGATAAAATACCACAGGACAGATAAATGCTGTCTTCTCTTTGTCTTGTTCGCTCATAGCGATCTGATAGTATCCACTGCGGAGATCCAACACGGAAAACCACTTGCTGCCAGTTAGGCAATCCAGTGCGTCATCAATACGGGGTGTAGTGTATTGGTCTGGTATCGTCCAACTATTGAGGGTGCGATAGTCAACACACATTCTGATGGAGCCATTTTTCTTGCGCACCACCACTGTAGGTGACGCATAGGGGGACCCTGATTCTTTCACTATACCCGCAGCGAGCAGCTGCTGTATGTGTCGTCTGACATCATCGATGTCCGCAGGGGCTAATGGATGGGATCTCTCTCTGAAAGGGGTGGAGTCGCTCAATCGGATTTGGTGCTCTACTCCTGAGGCCAAACCAACATACCATTCGTGAAAAGAGAAAACATCTCGTCTTGCTGCCAGCTCCTGACGAAGTCTTTCCTTCCATTTTTCTGGAACAGGTGAGTCTCCAAAGTCAAAGAGCTCTGGGTCAAGAGGATCAGAAAATTTGTCTGAAGACTGCGGCAAAACAACAGTATCTACAGCATACATTTCTGCTAGGACGGTGCAACCTGGATGGAGGTGGGTTTCTGAGTCTCATTATGTAGCTGTACTGTAAAGTGGTTTAAATCAATGCTGGTGTCAGGAAGTACTCCTGGTTGTATCATCACTCCAGCAGGAAGCTGTGGATTAACTGGGTTGTCAATGAGAATGAAGTTGTTGGACGACGATGACAGTTTCTCTACTTTACAAATAGCACACACTTTCTCTCCAGGAGCTATGGAGAGTGGACCTGGACCTTGCCATCTCACTTGTCCGATGGCTTCTTCTTCTGCTGTTCTTCTGAGGTCGGTTGGCTTGAGACTGTATCTGTTTATATACAGCCTGAAGTCTCATTGAAGGTAGGGCTGAACGATATATCGTTATCGTATCTATATCTAGATATGAACATTCAAGATATTCATATCGAAAAAGCAACGATATAAACGATATAGATTGATGATTTCCATTTAGCACCGCTCAAGTTCAGAGTGTGGTGAAAATTGTCTGTGTGTTTTTATGGTGAGAAGAGGTTGGTTTATTGTTTGAAAAATGTGTTATCCAGCAGTATGCAGTGTCTAACTCCGACCAGCAGAGGGCGCGTTCGCTACACTGTGTGTGTTCAGGAACAAGGGAAATCTCGCGTGAATACGTTCAGAGAATGAGAACACACACTTGAGTGTGGCGAACTGTGACCATAAAATACATGTTTTTGCTCTTTGCAGGTAAGAAGGGAGAGTTAGAATTGTGTAATGGAGGAGTGAATATGTTATGTCGTAGTTTATGATCCCGGTTTGGTTTTATGTGGGATTGTTTATGAACGTTACTTGGTCAGTACTGACAACGACTAGCTAGTGGTTAGCACCATAGACATATATACATAGACGCCTCATTGAGCGGGTTGGCCCGCTGCTGCGATACGTCAACGTCGCCGCCATATTGGAGGAGGCAGATCCGCCCCGTGAACTAATACGAGTCAATGGAGTGAACTTTATAAAGCTCCTTCTACAAAGTGCTATAAGTTAATGTGTCTCATTTACACATTCACACACATACGGATATATTCAGGAAACAGAGAGGAACCAAAAACAACGTTCTCTGAGGATTATAAATGTTAGCTAATCCTCATATGTTCAGTATACAGGTCGGTACCAAACCATTTTATAATGTTTTTATGAGTGTTTACAGCTGTATGTTACGCTGTTACTGTGATGATACGTGACAGTTAAATATTTAATCTGTCCACAATAACCACATCCTGACATGCAAATGTGGCATCTGTGTGAATCAAAAACACCGTCATTTTATAAATACAGTGATTTTTGACTAATAATATCATGGCGACAAAAATAAAGTCTGCAAATCAAGATGAGAAACTGCAACAGCAGTGAAGAGATACACACCATGACAAATATGGTATAAAATAACATTTCATGGTAAAAAAAAAAGGTGAAGTATCAGCAGGCTACTATTATAAATATGCACCATATATAGTTTTCAACATTATTATTAGTGAAATCATAGTAGTAGTATTTTCTGCATATTCTTGACTTTGAATGGGAGCAGCTGTAACGCTTGAATTTCCCATCGGGGATCAATAAAGTATTTCTGATTCTGATTCGTATATTATGCAGTCAGTTGTCCATATAAAGTTAAATTAGATTAACCAAGTTGACAGTATGGCGGACAGATGTCTCATTTGCATGTCAGGATGTGGTTATTATGGACAGATTGAATATTTAACTGTCATGTATCATCACAGTAACAGCGTTACATACATTAGCAGCTGTAAACACTCATAAAAACATTATAAAATGGTTTGGTGCCGACCTGTATACTGAACATATGAGGATTAGCTAACATTTATAATCCTCAGAGAACGTTACAGACGTTGTTTTTGGTTCCTCTCTGTTTCCTGAATATATCCGTATGTGTGTGAATGTGTAAATGAGACATATTAACTTATAGCACTTTGTAGAAGGAGCTTTATAAAGTTCACTCCATTGACTCGTATTAGTTCACGGGGCGGATCTGCCTCCTCCAATATGGCGGCGACGTCGACGTACGGTCCAGCGCTCAATGAGGCGTCTATGTATATATGTCTATGGTTAGCACTGTTTGCCTAGCTACCTCGAGCGAGCGTGAGAGTAGAACAATGAGCCGGTCTAAGGAGCCCGGACCGCTCGTGTCTAGTTCATAGATAAATAGATAAAAAGGTTACAATAGATACATGATTGATTTGATTAATTTGACAATGTTTAGACATGATTGGCTGACTGTGTATTTGATAAAACAAGTTGATTCTGAATGTTCATGATTTTTCTGTGTTAGAATATCAAGAATACGTTCAGAGAATGAGAACACACACTTGAGTGTGAAGTTACTATGTGTGTGGTGAACTGTGACCATAAAATACATGTTTTTGCTCTAAATAAAAGACTTTCAAATTAAATGTGTAGTGGAGGGCAGCTTCACTCTGCACTACGCTACACAAATATAAATTGTTGTTTGCTAAATTTGTGCATAAGTTTTTGAAATTTACAAAGTTATATGTAGCTATTTACATTTAAATGCAGGCAACGCCTCAGGCTCAGGTCTGCCTGAGCTCCTCCAGCTCAATGAAAAGCTGCACTGCCTGCTCCACATTCGGCACTCTCCTTGTTGCTTTGACTCATTAAACAAAAAAACGACTCCACTACACACTAAACACAATGTATAACACACTAACTATGCACTCCAAACACACTAAATGTCACAAATCTCCCAACTCTCAAAACTTGCAATCTCTGTCGCTGCCTCTGTGACCAGCACTGCTGCTTTCACTTTTCTGCCCCGTCCCTTCCAAATCTTCCCCCCCGCCCTCAGCAACCAAATCACGTGGTTTGCCATGTAATTTTGTGATTGGCTGGTGTGGTGCCTTTTTCCACCAATAGGAAAGTGTTTTTTTGCTTGCACTTCCTGGTTGCGGACACGTTCGTGAGGAAAGCCCGATCTCTTTACCGTCTCTTCCTGCACCAAACGCGCAGCAAATGTGACGGCAACGTTAGCGAAAAAGTGTGGCGTACATAATACATCGTAAATCAAGTTTTAGTTGGCCTATCAACACGATTTAAAAACTGGCATATAGTTTGAAGGTTGTTCTAACATATAGAGTCAGAACAGAGACTCACAGAGGCTCCGCCTCGCTGCTACGTCATCTTAAATTAGTCACGCGATTTTGACGCGCCGGCGCGTCAATCGACCTCAGAGGGTTAAGTTTAGCTTTCAACTCTGCAATCTCTGCTCTGAGCTGCTTTTCATGATGCCCATCTAACTCTGTTTCTTTCTCTGCTTGTGCTACATGTCCATGTTGACGAGGTGCAGGTCTCCTGAGACCATGCCTAGCAGCTTCAAGGTCTTCTGCCTCCCTTATCTCTTTCAGCAGATCTAGAAATGTTGGCGGGTTATCTCTCTTATCTCTCAGATTAAGCTGAATTAACATGAGATCAGACTCAACTGCACCTTTAATAAGATGGTCAAGTCTAGCTCGGTTAGCTGCATTACCTGGCAGACCACCTCTCCGAATAACTTTACTCAGAGATTTTTCTAGTCTGCGCAAGAACTCACATAATCGTTCATTTGGCTTCTGATAAAGAGACTTAAAGGACAAGTAAAGGTCTTCTCCTGACTCAGTACTTCCAAAGGTATTGTCTATAGCCTGTATGTACTCTATACAACTAGCATTAGGATTTGACCATCGAACAGCTTGGATGATCTCCATGGCTGGCCCTTTAAGACTTTCGACAATCCTTCGTTTTTTCTCCTTTTCCGAGCACTCGTACTCTTCAGCCATAAACCTTGCCTGATCCAGCCAGCTGTCCAAGCTCTCCTCACCGAGTGGAGTGGGGCTGATACCGGAAAAAGTTCTCAGACGGCGATAGTTGTTACTCTCAGTGGACTTAGGGCTTTGTCTCAGTACTTCACCAACAGCACGAATTATGGATTCAGGAGTGCTGTGCCATTCACTACCACAAGGGTTTACTGTTGGGATGTCTTCCACTGATTTTCCTTCCTCTTGGGGAAACTGAACTAATTTCTCTGAGGAGTTGGCTGCATCGTCTGTTTCAGGTTGAGCTATCACTATTGTCCACTTAACACCTTCTGTGGGCGAAATTAGTTCTGGCGGGACCTTGGTCGGATCTATTTCTTCCTTACACTAACATAAAACAGTAACAGTTTGGGTCTTAGTGTGAAATACTTTTCCTCTCACTCTGACTTTGCCCAGTGCTTTGATGGTTTGCATTGATTCCTCTATGACTGAAATGTCTTCATCTTCTGAGACACCATACAACATAAGGGCTTGTGTAACAGGAATTCCCTCCCCTCTGCACCAGTAACTTAACTCAAGTTGGGCTGATTGGCTCATGTCTGTAGCTGTTTAGGTCTACTGTAATGTGCAATACTTAAAAAGGTGGCTCTAAAAATTAAACAGTTCAGGGAAAGTTGGTCATTTACTTTACTGATCAAAACAATTCTGGGAAAATAAAGAACTTCATCCCAGCGGTGCCTCCATTTATGTAGCACCCTACCCGGTGATTTAGAATATCTCCTTACTTACAATAAACTATGTGCAAAGTATCACTCTGAGAGGGCTCTGGGTTCTTAATTTTAAGGTTTTGTGGTGCCGTATTAACCCATGTATTGACCATACAAAGGTACTTTCTCTCAAAAAATAAGGTGAGAAAACAATAACTGATTGGTGCCTCCATTTAGTAGATTATAAAATGAGATAAGAAAATCTACCAAGAAATAATATGAATTTAAATGATTTTGTATGGGCTGGTCCTTTAATTTATTCACACTAGATGTTTTAACCCTGAACAAATCATACTTTTAACCAATGAATCCCTGTGATTTGCTCTAATTACCACTCTAATTATCGCTCACACACAGTACTTTTTAAAATAAAAATCTGTGTATTAGCACAAATTTGAGTATCAAATATAGCTCATTAGTGAACACAAAAATATCGTGTATCACAATCTCTTCAGTCAAATTCACAGCACATCTCCATAAACACAAAGTCAATACCCAAAAAATATGCACTGTTAATAAAATTCAGACAGTCTCAGAAATAAAACGTTGCAGGCCTGAATCGGTGCTCGGGTACGTTGAGGTCTACAAGGGTTGACCCGTTCGCTCTCTTCAGCAAAATAAAACAAAACTGTGCAGGTGCAACTGGGTTTTTTTTTGTACTCACTGTTCTTGTCCAGTTAGTGTGTGATGCGTGTGAAGATGGGGGGAATGAAGAATGTTACAGGCGAAGATGGAGGGAGAATGAAGAGGGGAATGGAGACGGGGACTCCTACTGCTGTGACCTCGACACGTGCTGCTGTCCGACTGCTGTTGCTCAGAGGGGAAAAAAGGTCCACGGAGGGCTTCCTGGTCCAGTCCTCTGATAACATACATTTACATATTTTAATCATAAATAAAACCTCTATACACTTCTATGAACTCAGTCCAAATCCACATATTCACACAGCAGTACACAAACAGGTCAACAAAATGGGTAACTTGAGGCTCTACAATTAACCCTGTGCAACTAGCCTTTGCATGCTAGCTAAACGCTAATCACGGTTAGCATTCACATTGTAACCTTAGCAGTAACACAGTTCGTAATTACCACAACACAAATAAACATTTACCTTCTGTAAACCGTTGTACTTCCATATACCGCTGAAAAACTCTGCATTTATCCCGATACAAGGACAATACTCCGGTGTTAATTTACAACTCGTGTTGTACTTTTCCTACTTTTTTCAGATTCTTTTAAGAATCTGAAAAAACAGCTTTTTCCCCTCCTGCTTGACCCAACTTCCGAATACTTTTAAGAGATACTTCTTTTAATCCAATTTTTCGCATTTCTTTAAGAAGGTCTTGTCTTTGGCGGTCATATTTTCTGCAAGACATCAAAACATGTTGTACTGTCTCAGGTTCCAGACAGGAACACAAGCCACTCTGGTGTTTTCCTAAAATAAACAAAGTGCTGTTCAGATATGTGTGACCAATTCTCATTCTAGAAATAATAACCTCTTCCTTACGTCTAAACCCCCTTCTTTTGCAGATGTTAACTGAGTCAGTTACCCTACTAGATAATAAGAATAGGTGCCTTCCTTTGTTTTCTTGCTCCCAGAGCTGCTGCCATTTTAAAATGGTTTCCTGCCTTTGATAGATTTATGTTGACATCTACAGTTTCCTTTAGAGCAGCTTCCTTGGCCAACTTATCAACCTTTTCATTTGTTGCAATACCGACATGAGCTGGGACCCATAGAAATGATATTTCTACCCCTCTACTTTTCACATCTCTTATTGCCAGAAGAATGTCATATACAAGGTCTTGTCGACTCTTTGATGATCCTTTCCCAACACTATTGATAGCTGACACAGAGTCACTACATATCAAAACTTTATGGTTCTGGATCTGCTCTGTCCATTGCACTGCCATCAGGATTGCATATAATTCCACTGTGAACACGCTTAGGAAATTTGAGGTTCTCTCAAAAGCTTGGGCATTCCATCCCTGCACAACGAAAGCTGCTCCTGTAACACCTGTTTCTGGATCCTTTGAACCATCAGTGAAAATGAATATGTGATCTTGATATTGTTCTATTACATGACACTGGAAGTGATGCACCAAATTTGATTCAGGATTATCTGATTTAATCTCAAGTACCTCTAAGTCGATCTTTGGTACCTCCAGTTTCCATAAAGGAACTGATGGCCACAGTACTCCTGTACAAAAGTTCTTGTCATATATTGACATTTCCTGTGCCACTGCCTTCCCGGTCCATCCAAAACTTGGAAGTCCTGCCACCTCTCTCTCCCAGCTTTCCTGTATTGTTATTTTAACTGGGTGGTCATCCCTTTGACCCATCAAGCTGACCCAATAGTTAGCCTGAAGCTGCTTTCTTCTTAGACAGAGTGGCATTTCTCCTGTTTCTACCTGCAAAGAGCATACTAGAGAGGATCGCACAGCTCCTGTACATATTCTAAGTGCCATAGCTTGGACTTTATCTAATCCAGCTAAAACTGATTTGGCTGCAGATCCATAAACCAAACACCCATATTCAATTCTTGCTCTGATTAAATATACATAAATTTGCTGCAAAGAAGCTATATCTGCTCCCCATACTGTTCCAGCAATACATCTTGTTAAATTCATTACTTTTTTACATTTCAAGTCTTGTATCAAAAAACACACCAAGAAATTTAAAACTTTTAACCCTCTCCAAATTCCTACCATACAGCTCCCGTTTTATACTTTCATCTATTTTCTTTCGAGTAAAAAACATAACCTTAGTCTTCTCAATAGAGAATCTAATGCCCAATTTCCTTCCCCAGTCCTCCACTAGTGTTAGAGCTTCCTGTACCTTCTTCAGGGTGTACTTTACATTTTTCCCCCTTTTCCATAAGCTACCATCGTCTGCAAATAGTGATCTTCCAATTCCTGGCTGAACATTAGCACAAATATCATTAATCATGATGTTGAACAGTAATGGACTAATCACACTTCCTTGTGGTGTCCCATTTTCTACCAAGCACCTTCTAGATGTTTCTTTCCCTATTTTCACCTGAATACTTCTATTATTTAAAAAGTCCATCACCCGGTTAAACATATTTCCCCCAATTCCTAACATATGCATTTTGATTAAAAGGCCCTCTACCCATAGCATGTCATATGCTTTTTCCACATCTAAAAATACTGCCACAGCAGTCTCTTTCTTTACCTGTGCTTTTCTTATTTCATCCTCAAGACATATGACTGAATCAATAGTACTTCTCCCCTTTCTAAAACCACTCTGACAACTAGTCATCACCCCCCTTTCTTCAATAAAGTGCATTATCCTTCCATTCACCAACCTTTCCATTAATTTACCTAAGTGAGAAGTTAGAGCTATTGGCCTATAATTAGCTGGATTACTAGCATCTTTTCCTGGTTTTCTTATTGGAACAATAACTGCCTCCTTCCATCCTGCAGGAATCTTTCTTTCTTCCCATACTTTATCAAATAAATTTAAAACCTTCTGAATTCCTGTTTCACTTAATAGTCAGCTGCAAATAGGGTTTGACCCTGAAAAATTCTAACAAAAGGTTTCTCAGTGGTTTACATTAGTATCAGATGTACTTAAAAACATACTAAAAGTTTACCAAAGTTTGACTCCAAGAAAGGCCCCATTTTCAAAATGGCGGCCGTCAGGTCCTTAAAATGACAATTACTCCTTTGTATTCCTTCTAGACCAGGAACACTAGTGCCTGATACATGTTTTGGCCATGTAATATTCTAATTAGCATATCTGCATGATTGATACGTGATTATAAGTACAAATATATATTAAAGCAATTGGTTGCAAGCAATGTTCCCTCTAATTTTTCATGTGACTGGGCATACACACAAGCTCCCTGAGCACACTGAGGACCACTGTGAGCAACATCAGATGTGCACGCTGTGGCCACACGCCAGTATCACACCTGTTCAAAACCTTGGATCATAGCAAGTTACATGGCTTATTAAAAGAATCAAATTACAGCAGCAATTTTCATTAGTTTGCTTTTGATATAAGTGATTTGGCCCACTTAAAATGAAAAAGACAAAAATCTTGTTGTTCATGAGATGTGTAGTATGTTATATGTGAGAGTCCTGCTTTGGCCATGGGAAGAGTCCTGCTTTGGCCTGGCTGAGGTCCAGTTGTGGCCTTGGCTGGCGGTCCTGTTCTGGAAGAAATGATACATATACACCTTTCAGACATAACATTTTGTTCACATTAAAACATTCACATTTTGCACAATGACGTGTGCTGTAGCTTGTGATATAGTGTAAATTCCTGTAACTCTTTGTCTGTAAAATATGTAATTACTCAGTTCTTTATTAGCATTTCTACCACCCATAAATTATCTAGTAGTAACAGCATTTAATGATTAATATCCATAAATAAAAAATCTTAATAAATGTCACTAGAATATGCACAAATCTGACTTAAATTTTACCTTATTTTTCACGTCTGTTCTTCTCACTTCTCCAATGGTTGTACACTTTGTCCAGGTTGATGGCTTCATCTGCTTCTTGCTTTGACTTTATGCGCATCAGCTGGTCCAAATGTGCCAGACGATTTCTGGATGCTGTTTTGATATGATTCATTAAACTAAATCCTCTTTCACAATCTGCACTGGAAGCTTGAAATGTAGCACAAATATCCACAAGCTGTGAGATCTCCTTTAGCTCCTCACATCTAAGTGCTGCAGCAACCATATCTGAGAATGTGCTGATTGACCCCTGTTTAAGTTTTTGCTTGGGACATTTCTTTCATTTTCTCAGCTGCAACAGAGATATGGATTACCTCTTTCCCATTTATTTAGATTTTTTCAAATAAAACATGCATTAAATATTGAAAATGGTTCTCTTCAAGAACCCACACCATCAGAAATGTATGCTATATTAAACAATAAGAAGCAGGACAAGCAGAAAGTTATTTCTAAATTATATCAGGTCAATTATTATTGATTGTTCTGTAGTAAATACTGATAATGTAAGACAAAAGTGGGAACAAGATCTTCATATGGAAATTCAGAAAAGGATTGGTCTTACGTTCGTAGGCAAGTTGCTATTACAATTTAAGGCATAAACTTGCTTTATTTAAGATGATACATAGGATTTATTACACTCCAGTGAACAGTGAGATGTCATTTCTCTGCTGGCTTTGTAAGAAACAAAAAGTAGCATTTTTTCACATGTTTTGATCACGTGACTCACTCTCCTTTTTTTGTAATTCTGTTATCCAGTTGATATCTCAATGTTTACATGTATCCATTCCATTGTCACCTCGTTTATGTCTTTCGGGAACTAGTATGTCTGACAAGTGGAATAAACATCAAAGTAGGTATATAGATCTTGCTATGTTGGCAGCCAGGAAATGTATAACTTTAAAATGGAAAGAATCTGAACCCCCAGTAATAGTGCACTGGTGGAATGAACTTTCAAGCTACCTCACACTGGACAGTATATATTATAGGAGTAAAGGCAGATCCTCAGACTTTTTAAAAATCTGTCAATCTCATATATATATATATATATATATATATATATATATATGTATATATATATATATATATATATATATATATATATATATATATATGAGATTGCCCTTATAAGTGTTCTGGGTCAATAAGGCATAGCAAAAAATGGTATGATCCGAATGTAATAATTTATGTTGTTTTATTGTGGTAGTTTTTTGATTATTGTGAGTGGGTCATTTCCCACTTTGTTTTATTTGTTTCTCATTTTTGTTGTCAGTGTCTGTTGTGTTTTGAGGATATATGTTTGGGTATTATTTTGGTTCTTTGATTGTTGTATATAAAATCTATGACAAAAAACTAAGAAAAAAACAAATCTGTCTAATGTTCTAACTCTGACACCCCCATAAAATGACACTAAGCATTTGTCTGAGAATAAGACATTTGTGCTGTAATTTCAATGAGGCAAGCAATATCAAATGTCAGCATTCTCCTCCACCATCTTCTGAATTGCTGAAAATTGTGAATTTAGTTTTGCTGGGTTTAATATAATTCCACCTTTAGACTCAAAAACATCTATAGAGGATGCATAACATATGTATTACCTTATTCAAATTGAAATGAGTGACCATTTCAGAGGGTTCACACACAGGCCTCTGTTCAGGTAAATTCGCAGTTGTTAATGATCAAAGTTATACAACTCCAATTTAAGTTACTTTTGGGTGCAATAACTTTTACATTGAATGTCAAGTCTGTGAAGAGCATAAAAAAAGTGTATGTGTTCAAAAAATATTGAGTAGGTGTTACATGACATAGGCTAAATCGTTTACATCTCTAGTTTACCCCAAACAAAGATAAAACCTTACAGTAATCTCACAAAATCATGTATTCCTTAAGTATGTAATCATGCCAATGCAATTTAGACAAGTCCAATGGATTCATAGACCCAGAAAACATGGGGTTAGACACCAAGATTACATGGCTAGGTCAAATAAGTTAGAATATTTTAAGGGCTTCTTGCCTATCTTGGACGCCATCTTGAAAATTACACCTTTCTAGTGGTCAAACTTTGGTAAACTTTTAGTATGTTATTAAGGACACCCAATACTACAAAAAACAGATGAGAAACCTTTTGTTAGAATTTTTTCAGGGTTAGGTGTTTTTTTTTCACATATGCAGCCGACTATATATGTACTCTGCTCTTTCTTACTCGTCTCTCTACCTTGATCTAACCTGCTTCCTCTATGTCCCACCCCCTTGCTCTCCCGACTGAACGACAACCCGTGACAATGGAGCAGATGACCAATCGACAGGCTATACCGGGATGAGTGACAGATAAAACACCAGTTGTCTGTACTTTTAGCCAAACATATTATAAACACAATTTTGAATACTGTCTTGACTGATAAATTGTTCTAATACTTTTTAAACTGAACTCATAGCATTTTAAATAACAGTTCTTATTATATGAACTACAATAGGATGAACTTATTTATAGAAAAAAAATTGTTATAGTTATTTATTTAACTGATTAACTTATTTACATTTAAACAGGGCTATACAGGTTTCTACCCAGTAGTTTTCTTAAACTAAAATTTCCGCCCACCGAACCCAGCAAGGACTTCTCATCGGTTTCATTTCTCGTGTTGTGTCCTGTGCATCAGTATTACTAGTTTGCCGGGAACTCGTGCAACGAGCAACGTTCCATACTGTTTTGTATGGAAGCAAATTTGTACCATAATTCAAATTAAAATGCATTTACAGAAATGCTTTTTCATTTTCAGAATGTAGCTGCATTTTTTTTTTTGTAATTCAAATTTTTATTGACATTTTCAAGTTTCAAAACAGAATACTAAACACAAAACAAGACAATAAAACAAAAGAGATCAACGGCACATGGCACCCACAAACCCCCCCAGGCCCCCTCTGACCATAGCACAGACATCACAAGACATGGCACATGAAAGTCCAATGAAAGAAAACCCAACTAAAAATAAAAATACAAACATGCTGTCCATATGTAATCCAGAGTCTAGCTCACAGTGTCATGGCATGAAGAATGAAATCATCCGTCACTGAGGGATCTCAGTCCTTCCTGGGTTCAAACCAGGGCCTTCCTCAGTTTTTATATGTGTCCAAAAACAGTCCCAGGAGGTGGTCCCATCCTCCAGTTTACCTTTTAATCTGTTGAGCATAGACTCGTAAGATGCAGTCTCGACCATTGCGTCCGACCACTCTTTCATATTTGGACATTTAACTGTTTTCCAATGTCTCAAAATGATTCTTGATGCAGTGATTAAACCGACCATAATAACAGAAAAGGTACCTTTTGAAATGTTAGGTATTTGGGATTTGTCCCCTAATAGACATAATTCAGGAGTCAGAGGTATTGCTGAACCAAGCCAGCCACTCAAAACCTCTATCACTTTAACCCAGAACGGCATCACCAGGGCACACTCCCATATACAGTGTAGAAAAGTTCCCACCTCTGTTTTACATTTCCAACATAGGTTGTCATTCATCAGTTTCATCCTGTGAAGTCTCGTCGGCGTGTGGTAATATCGATGTATAATCTTATACTGTATGAACTTTCCTCTCACCTCTCTCACATGTTTTCCACACTCCGACAAAATCTCCAACCATTTCTCCTGTGTAAAACCTGTTCTCAAATCCCTCTGCCACAGCAACTTCATATTAGATAATTCACCACTCACCGAATGGTTAATTAGTTTATAAAATAGTGAAGCTGTATGGCACTCATGTGGCTTTTTAAGATAATCCAGAATTTGATTATCTATGTTTACTTTAAATTTAGAGGCTACACAGTTTCTCAATTGTAGATATCTCCAAACATGTTGTTTGCCTTCAAGAGTGAATTTTCGAGTGAGGTCAGTATAGGACATGAACACGCCATCACTATACAAGTCTCCTATAGTGTGTATGCCACATGAATACCACTGATTCCAACAAACAGGTGTTTTTCCAATACAGATGGCAGGATTATTCCACAAGGATGCGTACTTTTGTACATAATGTGATAACTTATTTGCTCTATGCACTCTAGTCCATACTTCCCCAGAGTGAGCAAGAATTGGGTTTGTTGTGTTGACTTGCTGAGACAGTCTCTCAGTCGGATTAAATGGTGAACACAGTGTTTTCTCAATATCCATCCAATCAACTGTGTCCCCAGTCTCTTCCCAATATTTGGCTAATTTGGACATTTCAAATGCTAAATAGTACAATCTTGGATCTGGTAACCCCATTCCCCCTTTCTCCTTGGGGGCACATAATTTACTCAATTTGATTCTTGCTTTCTTCCCTTCCCAAAGAAAATGTTTGATTATATTGTCATACCTCTTAAAAATGTCAGGCGGAATAGTAATTGGCAACATCATAACCAAATAGTTAAATTGAGGGGCAACACTCATTTTTACAATATTTACCTTTCCCCACAGAGTAAGCCTGATTTTTTCCCACTTCTCTAAATTAGCTTTAATTTTTCCTAACACTGGGTTAAAATTCAGTAGGGGTAGTTCATCCAGATTTTGGCTAAGTCTAATTCCTAAATACGTCATTCCTTTAGGGACCCATTTAAATTTAAACTTTTCCACCATGTGTGAATAACATGATTTGGATAAAGGCATAGCCTCAGACTTATTCCAATTGATTGTATAGCCTGAAAATTTAGAATACAATTGAATGGTGTCCATCAAGTGTGGTAATGAAGTGAGGGGGTTACTCACCACAGCCAAAATATCATCTGCATAAAGCAATAGTTTGTGTTCCTGTCCTCCAATCTCAACTCCCTTAATGTTATTATTCATCCTAATACTGGCTGCTAACGATTCCAAAAAAGTTATGAACAGTAAGGGACTCAGAGAACAGCCCTGACGGGTCCCTCTGGAGAGGCCAAAAAATGGTGATATTATCCCATTAGTTATCACTGCAGCTTTTGGCTCCTTATATAATATCTTAACCCATCTGGAGAAGCATGGACCGAACCCCAGATGCGATAGGGTGGAGAATAGGAATCCCCACTCCACCCTATCAAAAGCCTTTTCGGCATCCAAGGAAATTGCAGCTATTGGTGCATCTTTTGACTGACTTAACCACATTAAATGTAACAATTTTCTCATACCATCTGTAGAGGATCTATTTTTCATAAAGCCCGTCTGATTAGGATGTATAATGTTGGGCAGGACTTGCTGTAAACGTAGGGCTAGCACCTTTGTTAATATTTTACAATCTAAATTGAGCAAGCTAATGGGTCTAAAATTGGATGGATCTGTTATATCCCTATCCTTCTTAGGAATTAAAGATATTAAGGCTTCGTTAAAAGTGGGTGGCACCTGTCCCTTCTCAAAAGCCTCCTGATATACCTTCTGCAGAACTGGAGCAAGAATATCGATATACTCTTTATAATATTCTGCCGGAAATCCATCATAACCCGGCGATTTCCCGGTTTTCATTAATGAAACTGCCTTCCTTATTTCGCCCTCAGTTATCGGAGACTCTAGTTTCTCTGCATTGTCAGAGTGTAATTTGGGCATGTCAATGTTAGAGAAGAACATTTCCTGCTCCTTTTGGTCAATACTGCTACACGCTGTTGATGTATACAATTTCTCATAGAATTGTTTGAATACCTTATTTATATCTTTAACTGAGGTAAATAGGGTATCCCCCTGTTTAATGGCTGGGATGGTGTTCAAAAAATCCTTCTGTTTTACTTGCCTAGCTAATATTTTCCCTGTTTTCTCCCCACCCTCATAAAAGTTAGTTTTTATTCTGAACAAAGCATATGCTACTTTCTTATTATAAATTTCGTGCAACTGGAATTTCAGCTTACAAAGTTCCTGATATTGTAACTCTGAATAATGCGCAGATAGTAGATTTTCCTTTGATTTAATTTCCTTCTCCAAATCTTCGATTTGGTTAAGGCTTTCTCTTTTCTTTTGAGAAGCATATGCTATCAATTTCCCCCTTATATAAGCTTTGGATGCTTCCCAAACAGTTTTAATTTCTCTTGTGCTTCCAATATTTATTTCAAAAAAAGATTTTAGATCCTCACCCAGTGATATTTTGAAAGGTTTGTCCTGTAGTAGAGAAGTGTTCATTCTCCATCTAGGCCTCCCACCTGTTTCCAGCTCCACCTTTAAACATAACTCCACTGCTGCATGATCGGTTATGGCAATAGTTCTTATGTCACAACTAACTACACTTTTTATCAGGGAATTTGCAATCAAGAACAAGTCAATTCTAGAATGAGATTTGTGACAGTGAGAAAAAAAGGTATATTCCCTCCCATGGGGGTTAGTAAGCCTCCATATATCTGTTAGTCCAATATCTGCCTTTAGCATATGAATTGCCTCTCTATCTTTGGTCCTCAATGGGCCCTTAGACCTGCTTTTATCCAGGATGGGGTCCATCACTTCATTAAAATCTCCTGCTAAGATTACATGCCCATCCATATCTCCCAAGACCTTATTTATACCATGAAAAAAATGTGGATCCCCTTTGTTGGGAGCATAGATGTTACATAGTATGACTTTCACTCCCTCTATTGATGCTTGTACACATACCATTCGCCCTTCTGCATCTTTAACCTCTTTCAATAACACAAATTGTATA
The DNA here is from genome assembly GCF_900880675.1 of Sparus aurata. Lineage (NCBI taxonomy): Eukaryota > Metazoa > Chordata > Actinopteri > Spariformes > Sparidae > Sparus > Sparus aurata. The sequence goes on along the minus strand of NW_022045125.1, from coordinate 71,652 downwards.
TTCTTTTTAACCAAAATCATTACACCATTACGTGCACTTGACAACGAACTGTGAAACATATGTCCTATCCATCCTGTTTTAAATCTGACCTCCTCTCCCTCGTTTAGGTGAGTTTCTTGTATAAAAATGATATCTGCCTGATTGGTTTTCAAATATGCCAATATCTTACGCCGTTTAACTGGGTTTCCACTCCCATTAATATTCCAGGACACATATTTAATACACTTCCCTGTCATAATTACCTGCACGTATTGTTATATCCATGTCTGTTTTACTATTAACACTAACATATGTCTGCCCATGACGTCTGCCCCCTCCCGAGTTATGATCTGCCAATGCCATATGTCCCGTCAAAACATAAACACAAATACAAAGTATGGAAAAGGAACATTTCCAACATACTAAACACATAAGGAAAAAACAAATTATACCAAACCAAAAAACAGCCCGCAAGCTGCCGGGCAGTCCCTCTTTTGCTGCCATATCAAATCTAAACTGAACGTAAAAACCTTATCTGGTCCGTGGGTTACCGCTACTCTCCTCCCTCGACGGTGGCTCGCTCAGGCCCCCTTCCCCAACAGTCCACACAACATTCCCGTGGCTCATTCAGGTTCAGATAGTGTCCGTTTATCTTTTATCTCACATTGAATCAGCACAATCCCCATGTTCGTTGTCGCTGATAAGTTTGTCTGCATCCTTCGCTTTGGTAAAGCTCACGTTTTTCCCCTTCCACTTGAACCTCAATGTGGCCGGATAGGCCAGTGTATACTTCACGTTGAACTCCTGGAGCTTGCGCTTCACCGCGGTGAAAGCCTTCCTCCTCTCTGCCAGCTCCTTGGTCATGTCAGGGAACACAGAAAGACGGCATCCTTCCCACTCAACCCCACGCTTTTCTTTCGCCGCTGTAATCACCTTGTCCCTCGCTGACTGTCTCAGGAAACGTATAAGCACCAGTCTCGGAGGCCGGTCTGGGTCCGGCATTGGTGCGAGCGTCCGGTGCACTCTCTCAATCTCAAACTCAGGATCGACACAGACTCCGAGCCCCTCGGCCAAAATCTTCTGAACACAGTTTAACAATGTCCCATTGGTGCCAAAAGTCTCTTTCAGGCCAACGAGTCTCACGTTATTTCGTTTGCTATGGTTTTCGAGTGTTTGAATGCGTTCCCACATCACCTCCATCTGCTTACGTTTCATGCCTTCAGCCGCGTCCAGCCGTTCTGAGGTCTCCTCCAGACGGACAATACGTGTTTCGGCCTCCCCGAGTCTCTCGTGCATGGCCGCCACCGTTGTTTTCAGCTCAGTCGTTGTCTCCTTAATAGTGGAAACGTCTGTTGCCACAGACTGTAGTGTGGCGTTCACTTTAGTAATTTCTGCAAACAGGCTTTCGAGACGGGGTGGCGGCTCGCCATTGTCATTACCGTCAGGTTGAGCATTGCTCCGGGTGGACACGCGGCCCGTGCTCTTGAAATACTTGGACGCTGACATCTGTAATTCAGTCATTTGCTCCCCCAAAACAGACTTAGGCTCTTTACTCATTCAAACGGCGTAAAAACTTAAAAAACTGTGAGCCACTAACCAATAATAATTTGCAAATTTACATGTGGGAAAGGTGGAGAGCCTCTAACCAGCCGCCATCTTGTTCGCCGCACCCACGTGACTCCCCTGTAGCTGCATTTTTTGACTCATAAATAAAATTAGTAATAAAACATCCAAATTGCATTTTCATTTTCTTCTTCAAGACTGCTCATTTTGTAACTTAATTCAAATGATAAAGAAAAGGACATTTAAGATTTAATATTCAAAAGATGGCCCAGCAAATAGGTACCAAAATTCAATTTGAAATGTCAAATTTGAAAATTAAAATGCATTAGCAGAAATGCTTTTTAATTTCAAAGTCAGAGCAGCATTTTTTGACTCATAAATAAATTAGTAATAAATCATCCAAATTGCATTTTCATTTTCTTCTTCAAGACTGCTTATTATGTAACTTAATTCAAATGATAAGGAAAAAGACATTTAAGATTTAATTTTCAAAAGATGGCCCAGCAAATAGGTACCAAAATTCAATTTGAAATGTCAAATTAGAGTAAATAAAATCATAAATAAAATTAGTAATAAATCATCCAGATTGCATTTTCATTTTCTTCTTCAAAACTGCTCATTTTGTTACACAAAGACAAAGAAAACTGCTTTTTCGTTTTGAAGCCCTCCCCCCGCAAAAAAAGGTCAAAAATTCTATTTGAATTCGCAATCCCAAGCTGCGCAGGAGAGTGACGTCAGCGGCCTCTCTTCTTCTTCAGCCCCCAGTCTGACCGAATGTGCTACGCATACGTTAGGGGGCGGCGGTGTGCTTATTCGACACTGGAGCAAGAGAAGGGACAAGAGGAGAGTGTGAAGGCTGTGTTGGTAGCATAGACTGTGGTACATGTTTTCAGAAACAGCGGGGAAATCACCACCATGTCCAGTTCTGTACTGCGGTCAAGCCAGCCATGGTTCGCGTTTGCTTGGTTAAATCAGCCGCACATTTTTTTTCCAGTGCGAAATTCTCTAACATTTACGGTGAACGTAATGAAGCCGCTCTGAAGAGCTGCTGGCAGTGACGGTGGGTCAGACTGCAGACTCCGTCAGACCCATGAAACACACACGGTACTTTACAGTCAGTATTCCCGGTAATAAACTGAAGGTATCAGCGCTGGACCGTACGTCGACGTCGCCCCCATATTAGATGTGGCAGCTCAGCCCCGTGAACTAATACAAGTCAATGGAGTGAACTTTATAAAGCTCCTTCTACAAAGTGCTATAAGCTAATGTCTCTCTCTCTCCCACACCCACGCACCTGCAGCGGGTCACAAAATCACCGGCCGCTTTATAGCCTGGAGCCCCGCCTTTCCGAAACCCTGCTGTTCCGAACATAGACTTAAATTCATCGTAATGGCGGGGTTTCCCTTTTTTTCAAATGTGTCTGGGCTTCCCTCTTCAAGGGTGTCGGCGTGTAGTTCGATATTAAAGGATACTGCGGAGGCAAGGCCGGGTGGAAAATAGAGCGATCTTTATTTAAACAAAATCTAATGCCTTGAGTCCGGGATCAGAAGCGGTCGCATTCTGATATTTTCAAATCTGTGGACAAAACAATGCCAAAATGCTTGTCCTCTGCTCCATCAAAACCTCAGCCTGTGCTCTTACAAGGTTTTTCCAAATGCCCCCCCCCCCCGTTCCTTCTGTCAGGGCCTTTTTTAAGAGTCTCTCCTCAAAGTCACCCACTTCTTCTGATTGGTTCCCTTGCCAAATTACTTAACAGAAGACAAAGGGGTTCTATCTGTGCCTAGTCATCTCTTATTATTTGGCATGCAGGTCAAGCTTAGCTAAGCACTTAATCATCTGTTACCTTTGACCCTTAAGGCCCCCACACACCGCCCAGACGTCCAACTGCCTTATCCGACCACTCTCCGACCACTCCGTTGCCTCTTGTCTGAGCCGTTCGGCAGAAAAGTTGCATTGAACACACCGCTTCGACGTGCTGCCTACTCCACAGTAGCGTGTACGTTCTGCGCTTGCGCAGATGCAATAAGCGGGTGGCACTTGTGCTGTGAGTTGTAAACGAGAACCTTATGCACGCAACTCTCTTTACTTTCGATCAAAACGAAACTTAACTATTTCCGATAAAAACAGCTGCATACTAAACATGCGGCGAGGCATTACCAAACTAACACAAATTAATTCGTCCTGAACGGACATAACAACTAGTCTGGTGCCACTACTGCAAAACATGAAAACGGGGAATGACGGAACGGAGTGCATAGAAAAACAAAGCGCACATAGTATTCCATCCCTCCCACACACCGCGCTGATTCGCCAGCACACCGCCAATCAGAACAGCCATTCAGCTGGCACACAACCAATCAGAGGATCCAATGGCTCAGACATCCGACGGCCCTCCTCCTCAGACTTCGCATGCTCAGTCGGATCCGACAACGTCCGCGCGGCTCCGAAAGCTTCCGACAGAGCCGAACACACCAAACATATTTGTTCCCGACCTCGTCCGAGTCTCTCCAAATGCTTCAGACGTCCAACGGTTGGGCCAGTGTGTTCCTGCCTTTACAGTTGGAAGCTACCTCCTGGATTTCTATTCACACAATGAAAATCAATTGGTCATGACTGAATTCAAACTAAGTGGGTCAGTCATGATTGAATCTAAGTTAAGTAAGTCAGAATGTGTTGTCCTCCAGACACCTCATATTCCCCCCTTCGAGACCTATTAGGTCTTGAAAAAAGGCACAACACATTTACTATGATTTACCTTGCCTAATTCCTGTTGCTGTGTTTGTCTGTTTTTAACAAAGGGCTCTTCATCCAATACTATTACTAAGATTAGAGTTCTATTTTGCACTGCAATTTAGGGAAAGTTAATTAATTTCTTGTTAGGTCTTATAGCACCTTATTTTAAGTTATTTTATGTTTAGATAACTAATTATTCATCCTAATTAGGTCAAATTCAGCTACTCTTAGCCTCTTGTAGGACTCCCCTCAGGTACACTCCTTTTCAGTAAACTCTGAAAGGTACTTCTTATTCTCGAAATCTTTGCTTATGGCTTCTCATGTGTAGTTGTAAGGGAATCCCACAAATCAGCTGTTGCATCCTATTCCAAAACTCTACCCCTCTAAGGAGTATTAAAAAGAAATAGGAAACCTTACTAATCAACTATGGAGAATCCACGCCTTCAAGCCAATCCAGGCGGGGAAACTCCTTTTACAATTACCAATAACCATGTATCTTCTAATTGAATGACCATATGCCAAGCGGCCATTGAACTCCAAACCTTTCACAGGTCCTATTTTAAACTATTGCTAAAAAGTATACATCGCTGTGTGATGTTATAAAGATTAAAACCTAGTTAAACAATTATATTATTAAGATTATTGCTCATTCCATGGTTCATTTGCAATTAGCACAAGATTACAACAGAACACAACCACTTTTCACATCATAATGTATGGACATGCATTGATAAGAGAACAGAAATGTATCTAATTCTACATAATATAACAAATCAGCTGAATTCTCGCTCTTCAGCAGCGTTTATGTGTAATGCGCATGTTGTCAATGACATTCTGAATCGATGCACTCTCTCTCTCAGTCCCGTCCTGTCCCTGGGCAGGTTAATCTCTCCGCTGTCATCCTGAGAAAACCAACCACTATCTATGCAAACAAAAATCAGATACTCTATATTATGAATACAACATCTGTCATTATTGCTGTGTGTTCTAGATCAGGCATGTCCAAACTCCAACTCCAGGATCTGAAACGGCTCTCAATTATTTTTCCCCTTTACTTCTATTTTGCTTTGTATGGCATGTCATGTTAATCTGCTCATATACATCTGTCATGTCATACTAATTGCCTGATGTAGCATAGAATAACAACTGTGCAACCCTAATTTGCTTTAATTATCATACATTTTCCAAATTTCAAAGTTTCAATCTTATATCTTACTTTCAATCTACAGGTTTGCCTTAATATTCTGTATTTATTCTTCCATTCCCCCCTTCGTCCACCCTGATTCTTATTTCAAAGTTTGGACACCTCTGCTCCAGACAACACTACTGCCTTCTTGTCATCAGCAACTCATCTGTTATTTCATTTACAAACTAAGTAATAAACACCAAATAACATTTTTATTTAACTGTATTTTGCTTAAATTCTCTGGAACCGTCTTCCCTGCTGCTTCTGAACCATGTTATGAATTGGGGTCACCAAATCTTCTGTCTTATTCATTGCTTATGAGGACATTCCCAACACCTTCCCTTGGTGCTCCATTACTTCCAACTTCTTGTCCCTGGAGAGATAGATGTAAGAGCAACTGTCTTTGGAGCTGCACTGGGTCAGCAAACCTGTATAAACATTATATTTGCATACCACTACACAGACAGGTATACGTTAATGATATTTGAAAGTTAGTGCTGACTGCAACGTCCTTCCCTGTTCCTAGAAAGAAAAACCTCAAGTTATTTCCACATTTTCAGCTGCCTGAGCAGACATATTAATACATATTGCTTATGAGGCATGTGGGGATCCATTGGTTGGATGTTTTCCAGCAGAATCATCTGAAAAGAAACCGAGTTTGTGTTAATGAAGGGTGTGTGTCAAACAATTCCTAGTTAGTTTAAAGCAGTATCGACCACTTCCAAACATGGATGTGGTTCTCCATCCGGACCTGTATGAAGCCAAACTAATGTGTTTAAGGACTGTACATCATTTCAGCGTGACATGCAACATTGTTAGTAGCACCTTTGTTAGTTCCACACTCATGCTTTGATTAAGTGAATAATTTTCTCCTCCGGGAGAAGCATGCAAAACACGAACAGTTAGATAACACATAATTATATCAGTTATGGCCATAACTTTTTGGAAAAGGCAGCTGTTACCGCCCTTTGACAAATTTTCAAAAACTTCTCAAGGATATCAATGGTTTGAGAGGCCTTATCAAGCTTGATCTAAGTCAGTAATTTTAAGTCAGTAGAGGTTATCTCTGCCTCACAAGTCAGTCAACGTCAGTCTTGGTCAAATGTTTCCCCCATGTGTGAAGTCATACATGAGTTTAGGAGATCTCCACTAAATTACAAATCCATGGACAACAATAGCCTGTAAAATCCAATGAGGCAATCGTTTGTTTTCTTTTACAATTTTTGAACATCCAAGATTGTCTGGATGTAATTGGAACCCAATTCATGACCCTCCGGAGTATAATAGCGCTTTAAATTTGTAAAATAAGTTGCAACTTTGTCCTTCAAGCTTAAGGACTGTTTTTTGCCAGAAAACAAAGTAGAGACATTGTCTCAGTTTAACTATGCCCCTGTATAGGAATACCTATACACAACCATTGTTCGCCTCCGAACATGTGCACTATCACACAATGACCACTGATGTTCCCCTCCCAGTTACACACAAACAGAGATGGATTGGAGAAGAAAACCCTATGGCATCTGCATCCAAGAATAAAATTCACCATTGATAGTGAAAGCAACCCAGAACTGTGAGTCAGGATGACCAGGAACACAAGAATATGCATTTGTTAAATCAATAGCTGAACCGTCTGATAGAATTTTTTAACATTAATATTACACCATCTGCTGGATGCTGCCCAGCTCCATTTAAGACCCTCAGATGTTTTAATATACTCCCCCATTTGATTTATTTTTCAGGCAAGATTATACATGGCGAGATTTAGCTATTCAACAATGGTACCTTGATTTATTATAGACCGAACAACAAGAGCAATGACTGCAACAGCTTTAGGGCTGAATGGATGTTTTCTTTACGTATTCTACAAATTAACTTTGACTAGACATTAACAGAATTCGCAGCATTTATATTTCCAAACTAAACTCTTACTGAAGGCCATCAAAACTATCAAATATTGTTTAAAGCAATGCTTAGTCTCAGCTCACCCATTGTTTAAGTGTACTTGTGTGTCTCATCATTATTTATGTCTAATTTTGCTCTTGTCTTTTTGCTGCTCATTGCTCTGTCCTTCTTTAAACATTCTTAATGTTACTTTTCAGTAGTCACACCCCATTTGTCTGCCCTTATTTCATTTCATTTCATTACTTTTATGTATTTGTCACCAGACTCGCACTGTTGGTCCTGTAGATTGGCTCAGACCACGTGTCCTTATTTTTTTTCTCTCTAGTGCCTCCTCCTACTTTTGCCTGTCGGAGACCTACGTGACATACACCTCCCTTTTTATCTTCCAAATGGGATACATTCTCTCAAAGTATGCTTAAGCGTCACGCCATCTATGTGAGCGGAAACGCTACTACCCAATTTAGGCATTTGTGTTGGCAGATTTTGACAATGCGATGTTTCAAAACGGCATTAATTTTTCGCAAATATCCTGGCATTGAGGGGATGATAACTGTTGTTGAATTCCCAATTTCTGTAGAATCAAATTGTATTTTATCCACAAACTCTTTCCCCTTATCTGTAAATATGTGATCTGGAAGTCCCCATCGGCTTTATGACCTCCCAACCTAAGAACTTGGCAACAGACTGAGCATCCTTTCACTTGATGGGACAAACCTCAGGTCATTGCAAAAATCCATCTACACCTACTAGCCTGTATCTCTTTTACCTTCAATTGGTTTTATCATGTTAACAAAATCCCTAACTAGCTCACACATGTAATCTCTTGGAGTCAGAATATAACCATCACCCCTTTTCTAACATTATTTTTGTAATTGTACATTTGTTTATAACATGATCAATTTGTTCCAGTAGGTGTGGTGCCCAAAAACCTACTTTTTTTAGATTTTTTCTCTTTTCTCTTAACCTCCCCCCTTGCAACATGGGCTTGCCCATTTGCTTTCTGACACCAGCACGTGATATCTTATTCTCTGGGGTTGGCAAATGTTCAATAAATTCTATTGTGGTGTCCATTGTTAACTTGACCTTTTGTTACTTGTGATAGTCCTTGAGCCCAGACCTGGTCAAGACGTACGTACCATGATTCAAGAAATTTCCTCAATTATAATTTATGTCTTTTTTGTTTATGTAATTACGTCACTTCAATATTGACAAATCTATCGTGACCCTCTTTTAATATGTTTTATTGAATCTGTTTTATCATTTTCACTAGTGGCCTGACTTGGGAACCCTCTTTTTGGAAAATAAAGGCTGATTCATCCAAACAGTAAACCGGTTTTGCCAGTTGCTTAGTGAGCCAAAGCTCACTTTGGAGACCTTGTATGCGAAAAAGTTGCATCATCTATGTGGTCCAATTCTAAACGACAGTTTTTTGTCTATCACACTCTGATATTCAGTTCACCCCTCCTGAGTGGAGCTCCTGCTGTATTTATTTTATTTACCCTTTGCTGTATTTATTTTATTTATTCAATTACTTATATTTATCCTTCATGTATATTTTACAACCTGAACATTTTTACTGATTTATTTTGTTTTCTTTTTCTTTTTACTATTAGTATTTTAGTTCCCTTCAATATTTTAGTATGATCTGGAATGTAAGAAGTTTTTAGCTAATTTTTTTTCTTTTAATTTCCACTGTACAAAATTAGACGATGCATGATGTGTGATGTTTTTCCTGTACGTGAAACCAAACAATTCTAGGATTCAACAGTAAGGTGAACGCTGCCCAAAGCTCAACTTAAATATAACACTGTAAGGTACATAGCTTTTGGAGGAATGTGAGCCACCAGGGCATGCAGATCAGGTACATCTGCTGGAAAATCAGCAACAACTTCCTTCACTTCTCTTAAATCTTACGCAAAGAGATAAGAGTCATCTGATTTCTTTTACAGGCAACAACGGTGTGTTGCTCTGGGGATTCTGAGTTATCCTCCAGACATTCTGTTGTAGCAGCCCTTTAACTTGTGGTGAAATCCTCTTGGATCGCCTCCTCCTTCAGTGAATACTGGTTCCTCCATGGAGGCCAGGCTCCATGCTTGGTTAATTTCATGAGTCCGATGTCCGTGGTGTGTTGTAACCGCGAACATTCCAGAACCTGTAGCACCATCTCCTTTTCCAGCCATTCGCATCTTAGTTGACACTGAACATTGATTTCTGCGTCAGGTGTACTGTCTGTGATTGTCCCCGTCCTTGGGCAGAGGTTATCCTGTTTATGAATCTCTGGTCTGTAGTATCCCCAAATGGCAGAGTTTCTTTTGTTGGAACAGAAGTGGCTTCATCCGAATCACGTGGGATACCTCCCTCAGTGTCCTATTATTTTCCAAGATATTCATTTTCGTTTGTAGTTGCTCCTTGTGGTCCCACAATTATGCAAGTGGAGCTGAGCAGAGTTTGTTTTGATTGCAGACTCATTCATCCATCAGATCCATTCATCTGAACCCGACCAGGCAGCACACCAAAGTACTCGATTCCTCCGCAAGCATGTTCCCTATCTTCTTTCCTATCTCCTTTCTATCCCTAGTTTGTAAACAACTTCCAGGTAGTTAGCTCTGTCTGCCTTTTCTCTTATAAACAGTAATCTTTTCGCTGACTGGGACTCCTTATGAAAGGTCCTGTCACAGAGATCTGAGTATCTGAATAGATGATGAGTCAAATTATTGAATTACTAAAAACTAAAGAGTAAATGACCACTGATTTATCACAACCGAGCTTGCTTTACTTTGAAATGTAGAAAACAGCATGTTGAAGTTATTATATTCCTGCTCTTTAGGGTATCACTTTGCACTCGGTTGTACTGAAGGTGATGGGTTTAGAACTCATCATTGTGTTCTTCATTTCAAAGTTGGATGACCATCATTTACCATAAGGAGGGAACAGTACTGTATCATCTTATTTAGAGGCCCTGCTACATGTTTTATCCAACTACCTTAACAATATTATCTTCTTTAGCAACTGTAATTTTGTAACTCGTTCATTATAGTCCTATACTGTAGACATTCCCACTATAAGAATCGTATTGGGAAAGAATGCTTTTCAAGCCAGTGTCCCTCAGAAGTGGAATGGCTAAGCTAAACTATCTTATCTCTTTAGATATTTTCCAAATTTCCTGTTTTTTAATGTTCTGCAGTCTGAATGTAATTGTGATTTAGGATCATATTGTGTATACTCATATATGTTATGTTCAGGGCATCATTGGAAAAGAGAGCTTGTACTCAATCAACCTTCATATCCTTTAAAACAATGTTAAAGAAAAGATCATTAACTCCATCCAAGGGGTCACCTAAATCAAATTAACCAAGTAGAAATTACTTTTTTGAACACTGTGTCACCACAACTACTATCTAATGGAAAATGGAGTAAATTTTGCCAACCTCAGAGAAAACCAGTAATATATTGCCCTGAAACCCCTGTTACTTTTCTCAACTCTACTGTCTGTGAGGACACAAGAAAATAGATACCTAAAGGTCCACCAGTTCCCTCTGAGAACCAACAAACTGTTTCTGACGTCTGAGCTAGTCTTCCCCTTGTTTATGTCCTTCAACAATTATAAACCAATTCAGATCCTCAGACCTCAGATCCTAAATTCAAGGTTAAATCAGAATATAAACTCAAATAATAAATCACTATCAACAGCCTATCATATTAGCGGGTCAGTCAGTTGCCAAGCTTCACTCCTAATTCTTCCCTTACTTGGTATTCCCCATGTATGTGCAAAACGCTTTATGTGTATGTCACTGTTGTAGCATCAAATGTATGTGTTTGCATGGGGTTGTGTTTGTGTGTGTGTGTTTCTGTCTTCATAGAATTATCTCACGGGGTTGTATCCGTGTGTGTGTCCGTGTGCGTGTGTGTGTGTTTGCGCGTGTGTGTGTGTGTGTGTCCTTAAAGAGTTTGTGGATAAAGTCGCACTAGCCTGACAGATTTAGTGTGGGTCACCCAGGCGGATGACATCAACCGATGTAACGGGTGTTACATCTCTTGTCCGTCCCCCGGTTCCAACTTAAGATGTTACGCTTCTTTCTTGGACTCTCGCGTCCCCGGTGTATAGAAAGAAGAGGACAAAAGACACAAATGAAGAATATTATTTTGTTCATGGAGCAAGGCAAAAATGTCACTCTTTTATCGTCATCCTAGTAATATAACATTGTACAGGTTTCGTTTAACATTATTATCATTTCATTAATGCAGCTCCTGTTTATTTCAAACCCGTAAAGCTTTTCACCGTTATACTGATTACCTGTATCTTAAGTGTGGGAGGGGGAGCACCTACACTCTTGCAGCGGCGCTGTCTCTGTCCGCGCGTTCACACACCAGCTGCTCAGCCCCCCTTCTCTGCTTCTCAGCGGACATGCGCACTCTGAACTCCTCTCAACCGCAGAGAGACTGAAGTGATCTGGATCGGCTCATTGTCAGTTATAAATTACCACTTTTATCTGCCAACATTCACACAAGCATTTAAGATAAAAAAAAATCACGCCTTAAATGAAAGATATAGCTAGACTCACAACCACTATCATTGTTTATTAATTTCAATTTAATTATTTGCTCGGAGGTGGTGTCTTTTAAAGCAAAATCAATGTATATTTTGTTTTACTTCCTGTACGAAAATATCCGAGCCCTATATGTCTAACTAAATGGCTTTGGATAACCCCGAATTCCCCAATATATTTAAATACCCAATCCTGTCAGTACTGTGGTTTGGTGTTTGTCACACTACTTTAAGCATGCATATTTAGCTGTCTCCTGTCTTCAGATCTTTAAAGATTTATATGTTCAAATTTGGCGTCAAATTCTTGTACCTACTTGTAGCTTTTAAATTTTGCTTGCTCAACTCAATTAACTTATCTTTATCTACCTCACTACTTCCCACTCTAATATGTGGGGCTATAGTGCATAAAGTCCAATTTTCATACTTTGACCAGCTGCACCAGTCAATCAAATAAACAATTGTCCGTACGTCCACAAATGCCTACTCAGCGTACTCACTGAACCTCTCTACTGTGAAACAAATCAATCATCCTCCTCAGGTAATCACATCTCCCCCGCTTGATTAAGACAAAGAGCACCCTATTGGACTCCTCTGTTCCACATTCAACCAGGATGCCTTTAATCTTATATTTGAATTGCTATCATTTTTGACTACTTTCTTCCTCTTCTCCCCGCCTAATTTCCCCTTAGCTTTTCCTTACTGCTTCTACTCCTTCTCTTTTATGTGGGTAATAGTGCTCTTTGTGCATATAAATAATAACTTTACTAACAGGTATCTCTTCATGCCACCAAGTCCTCCTTTTCTTTCTTAAACAGTCAATTTATCTCAATTAATATATCCTCTATGTGAAATCCTTTATCTTTCACAGTTGTTCATCTCTGTTCTCATGTGACAGTGACGAGACTCACTGTCACCTCTCAGTTGCAGAGCAAAGTACAACCCACTTAATCACATCACTGAGAAGTTAGATGAAACATTCCACATTACTACATTTGTATGATTTATTTATGTATTCTTATATCTGTTATATATCACGTTATCGATTACAACACTTATGCATTGTATCTGATATATTCTAATAATGCGCATGTATATAAATTACTTATACTCCCTTCTACAGACAAACAATCAGCTTTCCCATCAACTGTAAGCTGAATTTCAACCCCCACACGCAGCTTTGGAGGACACAATGGGCACAATCAACACTGAACACTTAACACAACCGGGCTGGCCCCTACTTTTTCCTTCTACTCACACACATAGACACTTATTGACTAGATAGACAGCTGAATTTCATGACACCTCCTTCAACTTGGTTTGTTGGACTCAGAGTACGGTAAACCGTCTCTAACAGCCCACCAAGTGCCATACCGCATTGTTTATTTTAGAGTCCACGAGCGTCCCGTGGACATGCCGAATTTTCTATTGTCACAACAGCTTGGTTTGACATAACATTTCTCTCTCATTCTACTTTTTCGTGGTCTTCTGCCCTGGCCAGGCTTCCCTACTCTTTTCTACTCTTTCTACCCTTTTTACTCTTTGAGACTGAACCACACAGAACAACGACTAATGCCTCGCAAGTCCGATAGTATAAGCTCAACGCCTTGCCTGTTACAAATCTTCAGCGGCTGGTCACCAGTTCTATCACTTCTGCGCAGCAGTTTCTCTTCTTTACTTCTCTATTTGAGACAACTTTAGCGCGTAGGAAATAATGACCAATCTCACGCCTGTCTTAGGACAATATAAGCTTAGTGTCATACTTTTCTACTGTCTGCACCGTATTCCTAATTGATTCATAAATCTCTACCGCATAAGTTTCTCTTCTCTTAATTTAGAAAATTTAGACAGAACCGTATCATCAAACTACACACCTTTTGCCCGTTTCTCCCCCCAATTTGGTACTTTACAGCCTGACATTGGAAAACATACTCACAGTTCTGTCCAGAGCCTGAGTTTGACCCCAAGAGTGAAAATGCTCACCTTGTTTGCCGGCTGGGGTGAAAGTCAGTCTCTGGGCTCCTGCCGTGCATCCAATTTGTCAAAAGCGATCCTGTTCGTGACGCCACCTGATGTGTCTGGGCTTCCCTCTTCAAAGGTGTCGGCGTGTAGTTCGATAATAAAGGATACTGCGGAGGCAAGGCCGGGTGGAAAATAGAGCGATCTTTATTTAAACAAAATCTAATGCCTTGAGTCCGGGATCAGAAGCGGCCGCATTCTGATATTTTCAAATCTGTGGACAAAACAATGCCAAAATGCTTGTCCTCTGCTCCATCAAAACCTCAGCCTGTGCTCTTACAAGGTTTTTCCAAATGCCCCCCCCCCCCGTTCCTTCTGTCAGGGCCTTTTTTAAGAGTCTCTCCTCAAAGTCACCCACTTCTTCTGATTGGTTCCCTTGCCAAATTACTTAACAGGAGACAAAGGGGTTCTATCTGTGCCTAGTCATCTCTTATTATTTGGCATGCAGGTCAAGCTTAGCTAAGCACTTAATCATCTGTTACCTTTGACCCTTACAGTTGGAAGCTACCTCCTGGATTTCTATTCACACAATAAAAATCAATTGGTCATGACTGAATTCAAACTAAGTGGGTCAGTCATGATTGAATCTAAGTTAAGTAAGTCAGAATGTGTTGTCCTCCAGACAGCTCACCCCGCTATTCCGAAAAGTCTATTGGGGAAACCCCCCCCCCACCTCGAACAGACACAATCAGAAAGGAAACGGAGGCTGCGCATTTATCCTTTTTTCCTTTGTGGGTTCAAACGGATCATGTGGCTGATTAACCGCAAAACAAGCCTACTTCATATTAATGACATAACGCTCATTATGCTTCAGCTGGACAAATGGCTATGTTGAATTGAAATTATTTTATCATGCTAAATATCCGAAATTGTATGAAAATTGCTCCAATGCGTTATACCGATCTTCGTGCATATTCAGACACAGCCTGATATGGGTTCTGAGCAAAGGAATGTCTGTTTTCTCCCCCGGTCTGTTGTCAGCAGGAGCGGGGGCTGCAGGCTCGCGCCTGGGTGAAGTGGGCTCAGGCCAGAGTTCAGCCGAGAGAGAAAAAATTTGCATTTCTTTTGCTCTGTGGGAGATCTCCCACAACAGAGTGGATGAGAAAGCAAGGGGGACAGATCTGCCCAGCAAACATCAGAACGCAGAGTGCAGCCTTTGTCTGTGACCTGGTTCAGCACCCTGGACAGCTGCCTGCCTAACTGGATGTGGGAATTTGATGCATTTGAAGCCGCGACATTTGGTTTAGAAACGTCATATATAATAACATTGTTTCGAGTCGTAAACAGTTCTGTAAGTGGAAGAAATAAGAATCAATTAGGCTATTAGTGTTAGTCCTTCTTCATATAAAGTTGTGTTACAGTCGCACAGCTGGAGACCGCTAACAAAGTTAGAGACAAGAGAGACAATGAATGTAATCCCGCGAAATGATGTGCGGTCAATATGACCGCTTATGGCTGAAATAGGTCAAACAAATCACATTTTCTTTTCCTTTTGTGTAATTTATATAAAAACTATTCTCAATTAAAATACAGACACTTTTAGAAAAATGGTTAGAAGTCTGTAATGTTTGCATTTTGTTTACATCGCAGATTGATAACTTAGGCTAATTGTGAAAATGTTCAAAGTTATTATTATTATTATTATTTCACATAAACACACACACAGCAAGTATAATGGTACTGTGCTAGGTATTCTTTTCGTGGTTCTTGGTGCTTGGAGCAATATTGTTGTTGTGGCATGGTTTCGCAATGGTGGTTTGTCGGAATGTCAGGCTGTCCCCCCTGGGGGGTTGTTTTGTTGTTTTGTGTTGTTTGTTGTTGCTGTTGTTGTTGTTTGTGGTTTTGTTGTGTTGTGCCTCGCGCCGCCCCGTTGCCAGATGATTTCGTGTACTACACGCGGTATTTGGCTAAGTCATAGTTTTGCCAAGACTAAAGCTTTTGTGCATTAACTTCTACCAGTGTTTCCCCTCTAACTCTGCTTTACTCTGCCTCCAATGACCTCCCGTGCCGCGACCGAGCCGAGACCCCGCTCCGGCTCCACCCGCCCGGCGCTCCTCCGAGTGCCGACAGGATTGCCAGCTCTCCGGCGCCCTGGAGCGTGGCTTCCCCGTGCACACCCCTCCTACTCTGACTTTGTCCGTGTTACAATAAACACTCCTTGCATCCAGCTACAGCCTCCTGTCCGCTTCTGGGTCTCACCTGTGCTAAAGACACCTAACATTAACAGATCAAAACAGAGTAAACGGCAGCTATCCGGTATCAGATCCACGCTCCTGCCTGCCCCAGCCAGCCCCCACACACCGGCCTGTTGCCTGCGCAGCCGCGCGGGAGGGGACAGGAGAGACAACGGCGCTGCTGCAGAGGAGCCGTGGACTGCGATGACTCTGAGCAGCATGTGAATTACAATATAATCTATTTCTCGCCTTTCCCCCGACGATCTGAATAAGTCGCTAAATTTGTCGCTAGTCGCTTTTTAAAAATAATGTCGCTAAAAGGGTCTGAAAAGTCGCTAAGTCTAGCGAGACAGTCGCCAAGTTGGCAACACTGAAGAAGAGAGGCCGCTGACGTCACTCTCCTGCGCCGCTTGGGATTTTGGACCTTTTTTTGCGGGGGGGGCGGGCTTCAAACCAAAAAAGCAGTTTTCTTTGTCTTTGTGTAACAAAATGAGCAGTTTTGAAGAAGAAAATGAAAATGCAATCTGGATGATTTATTACTAATTTTATTTATGAGTCAAAAATGCAGCTCTGACTTTGAAATGAGAAAGCATTTCGGCTAATGCATTTTAATTTTCAAATTTGACATTTCAAATTGAATTTTGGTACCTATTTGCTGGGCCATCTTTTGAATATAAAATCTTAAATGTCCTTTTCTTTATCATTTGAATTAAGTTACAAAATGAGCAGTCTTGAAGAAGAAAATGAAAATGCAATTTGGATGATTTATTACTAATTTTATTTATGAGTCAAAAAATGCAGCTACATTCTGAAAATGAAAAAGCATTTCTGTAAATGCATTTTAATTTGAATTATGGTACAAATTTGCTTCCACAGTTTGGAGTGCAAAAATAAATTGCGATTAAATGCGTTATTTTTTTTGTCGTTATTTTTTTTTGTCGCGTTATTTTTTCTGTAATTAATTAATCGTAATAAACGCGATAAAGTCCCAGCCCTAATTTTTATGCTTGCATTACAGATATAGTGGAAAGGAGAGCACTACTAACATGGTGATCCTGGATATCAAAATGCTCTCAGGATTTGTACCAGACCCAAAGTCTTTGAAGAGAGTAAGCTATTTTAGTAGTTAGTTAAATTTTAAACTTGCATTATTGTTGTTGATGTCATAACAACGGGATGACATAGCTGAATATCATGTCCTCACAGCTCAAAGGTGCCCAGCTGGTGGATCGTGTAGAACAAAAGGAAGATCACATTCTTGTGTACTTACAGAGGGTGAGAGGAATTCACAGTGAGTAACAATTAATGATGTTCTACACATTTGTTACTGATTGTGTTGTCTGTTTTTCTTCCAACAGTTATCAAAGGACATACATATCAACAACATCCTTGAGATTGTACAGGAGCACCCAGTGCAGAACCTGAAGCCAGCTGTGGTTAAGATCTATGACTACTACCAGACAAGTAAATCAGATACTCTCCTGCAGTCCTCTCTAATACTCTGAGCAATCATCAAACACTTGAGCATTTGTCAGAATAGCAATCTCTGACCCAAGTGTCTATCGTCTGATGACAGTTTAGCCTTTGAGAGCAATGGCCAATGTTTTGAGGTTGTAGCCATCAGATATCCAGATAACGGACATCAGGGCCAAGACTTCCTTCTCCGTGCCCAGGTCAATATTTACCGTTCGATAAGCACCTTGAGACAAGACAGTAGGAATTATGTAGATGTTTAGAAAGCAATACAAATTTAGACCATCATCAAAGAATACCCAAAGAATCACAAGATTGTATTTCAGTCATTCTCTTCAATCTCTTTTGCTCTACACATTGACTGTTTACCTTCACTCAACCAAAGACCGTCTGTTTAAATGGAGTATCAAGAGAGTACATTTGAGTATTGTATGTTGCTAATGAGTTAGACTGTTGAGTAGAAAGTTCACTCCTTTTTTTGTTTATCTCTTCCATCTCTCTTCTGCTAGGTGACCAGGCTGAGACAGAATACACATACCCTTGTGTTGCAGGTAACAATCTGTAATAACATACAGAGGCAAGTCCAAGTCGTTATATATATGTATATATATATATATATATATATATATATATATATATATATATATATATATATATATACGTATATGTATATATATATATATATATATATATATATATATATATAAACATTTCAACCACAAAAAGCAACCACTGTGAATTATCTTTTCTTTCTTTCACAGCTTGAAGAGTGACGTGTAGTCCGTCCTTAGGTGGTCGCTGATATTCCAGAATTATTTGATACCATTATGAACTTTGTGTAATTCAATGTCTGTTTTCTGGAATTGTGCACATACAGTTAAGACTTATTTGCTCGTTAACGAAAGACATGCACAATGGACAATGAAATAAAGTGATCTAAATCTCGACCTTGCAACTACTATTGTGTTTCACTGTTTTTCCACAGTTTCTCTTCTCTGCATTCATCATATATTTCATCCAGTGTTAAGGTTATACAGGTCAGCCCTTCTGTGAAAAGTGGATATATGTCAAGAAAAGTAACAATTTGCACTTATGGCTTTCTTGGGTTTTTATTATTTAGGTAAGGTTTAGATGACATTACTTGAACTGTTTGTCCATTAAAATGCTGTTTGTTAGCTAGTGGACGTGTCATACTCACATCCACGGAACCCTCCAGGGGACAGTAGCCCCATTCACACTGCCGTTTGCATGCAAGGATCCTGCACTAATTCTCCACACCCTCCTCTGTGTGAAAGTTTCAGATGCGGAGAAGGGGGAAATTTTGCTCCGGCGCTGATCTGCCTCTGGAGGTAGTATCAGGGCTGCATTATTGGTGAGCTGTCCCAGTGTGAACGCATAAACCCGAGGCGCGGAGCGGGGGCGTGTCGGTTTGACTAGTCTGATAACTGCACAGGTCTCTCGCTCAACCCACAAAGCAACATTACATGACCAAACAAAAGTAACGTAGTAGCTGTAACAGTCTTTGGCAACTTATAGAGGAAAAAAAATACCACAGCTTTACATGGAGAAACATCCGTCCTCCCGACTGTCCTACCCACTCTTTATCACATTTCTGCCCGAAAAAACAGCATCTGTCACCAGCAAAGAACTTTAACTCACCGAGTGTTTGTGATGAAAATAAATCACCGCGACCATCAGCCCTCCCAACCAAGACTTCAGGGAACTTTCCCCCAGAAAACAGCCTCCGTCCCCCTGAGTGAGAGTCAGACAGCGCCAGTTTACTGATGGTTATTATGGAATTATGTAATTTAGCACAAAAAACTTAACTTTGTCACTTTCCAGAATGTTTGGTGGGTCAGGATCTCAATCACTACACATTATAACAACATCCATATTAATATAAACTGTCCACGGATTTAGATTGACTGGGGGACACCTGGGAAGCACCGACGTCATCAACATGACGTGTACGGTCACGCCTCTTTAGGAGCCGCGGCGCCGGCTCCCTGTGTGAATTACCTGGCGGTATGGCGGAGATGCTTCGCTCTTTGTGAATCACCATCGGCGGAGAATTGGCAAACCACTATAGGCAAACCACCGCTCCAGAGATAATGTGTGAAATGTGTCAAAAAAGCTAGTGATTTCCCCAATCCTGTTCTTGCTTATACCAACGACCTGAGAGGTTCGGACAGTGTGAGCATGGCCGTGAAGTGTGCAGTTAACACAGCATTGGTCGACACTTCCAACAGCCACACCCATTTTGAGGTAGAAGCAAAGAATCTGAACAGTGGTTTGAGGAGCCCTTTCTCCAGATAAACATGAGGAAGACATAAGAGCTCCTCATAGACTTCTGGAGGAAGGTTGACCCTGTTCCACAGTTCTTCCTTCCTCAGTCTTTTTTTCATAAACTAGATAGCCTGATTTCAGAACTTATCTGGAATAAGAGGATCCTTAGGCTGCGCAAACAACATTTGCAAAATAACCAAAGCAACTGGGAGGGCTGGCCCTGCCAAATCTTAGGTTCTATTATTTGGCTACCAATATCAGGATTCTTAAATACTGGCTTCAATATGAGGCTTTTGATTCTCCCCCAGGATGACTGGTTATGGAGGCAAATTCAGCAAACCCAGTCTCCCCGAAAGCCTTAGTGCACTCTCCTATCCACTCCTCCACCTTTCCCTACACCAAAAATGTTATTGTTAAGACCTCATTCAGGATCTGGGTTCAGTTTAAGCGCTACTTTGGCCTACTGACATTCTCCATTTACGCACCACTAGCAGCTAACCATGCATTTCCTCCTTGCCTAATAGACAGTGTTTCTTAAGGTGAACAAATTTTAGCATTAATAACTTTAAAGACTTGTATATTAATGATGTCTTCACTTCATTTCAGCAACTTTCAGATAAATTCTCACTTCCTAAACAACATTTCTTTAGATATTTACAAGTCCGAAGCTTTGCTCATGACACTTTTCGTAGCTTTCTGTATTTACCCTCTGATTCAGCCTAGGATAGTTTCTTGATACCAATCACCACTCTTTAAGGCTGTATCTCATATATCTATAACCAAATTAATCTTTTACGTTCAGAGCCCTTGGGCTTGATGAAGTCTCTTTGGGAGGAGGATCTGGGATTGGTGATATCAGAGGAAGTCTGGACAGAGATTTTGAGACGGGTACATAAATCTATTATTTGTGCAAGATACAGTCTCATTCAGTATAAAATTGTACACCCTACCTATTATACTAAGGCTTGACTGGCTAAAATTTATCAGGGTATAATTCCAACTTTTGATAGGTGTCAGCTATCTCCTGCGAACTTAATACACATGCTCTGGCATTGTCCATCTCTATATAACTACTGGACTGAGATTTTAACACCCTGTCAGAGGTAGTTAGGGAAAAAATAAGGCCAAATGCTCTGAGTGCACTATTTGGGATTACCCCTCCTTCCCTCACTAAGTCCAAAAAGGATGTACTTGCTTTTGCCACCCTGCTGGCCAGAAGATTAATTGTAATTAATTGGAAATCAGAGAATGTGAAGAAGAAATGGGATGGGTCAGGTCAACACATAGCCATACTATAGTGTTGGAACTTCACCACATGGTCCTAACTCTTTTTTGTATAGTCCTTAGAGTGATGTCACAACCCGCAGGTCATGACTTGGACCTCCGGTTCAGTATGTGTGTGAATGTAGTTTTTGTTTTCCTTTGTTCCTTTTGGTGTGCTTGGTGTGTTTTGTTTTTGTGTCCATCTCTGTGTTCTGCCCTTCTCCTCCCTCTCCTCTGGAAGCCACTGATGGGCGTGGTCACGGAGGATACTGCCGACGCACCTGCAGCTCATCATCCTGCAATCAGCTCGCCTACTTATACTAGGACTAGCCTTCCAGACCCCGCCGGATTGTTGAATCAGCTCCTGTGAGAAACGCCAGCCACCTCGAACCACTCGTGAAATTTTAGCGTGTTGCTAATTCTGTTTTCCCTGTCTCGCCTCAGACTACCTGCCAGCGTCGTCGACCTCGAGCCTGGAGCCTGAACGCAACCGTCACTCCCTGACGCCACAAGAATGCCTGCCACACTAACCTCAACCTGATCTGTGCAAATCTTCAATAAATTCTCTTGTATTTAGCATCAACCCTTGTCTGCATTTGAGTCCCTGGTCCCCAGACCTGACAAGTAAAGCCATAATTTATTTATTTTTTTCTGCTAGTAATGGCTCATTGCTGTTGGTCCTGACTTAGCTTTGTAGCTCGAGCTGGTTTGATCCATTGCATGCAAACAAAAGTATTTGAATTTTACACAGTAAGCACATTTATCACTGTTGTTAGAGCCCATCTACTTTATTCTGATTAATTCTATTATGCCTGTATGATATAATTGTTTGATTAATTACCTTGACAGCTATAAGAGTATTTAGTCTTGGTTATTTTGATATTATTCATGGATATGTATGTTTGAATTTCTCCCTGCTGTCCTTAATATGTATTGCATCTGTGGTCGCCAGAGGGGAGTGACCTAATCCTTTAAATGTTTGCGTAATTGCAGACACAGGTGAAAATCAAGGTGAGAAGGGGAAAGCGTTTTTTTTTTTTTGACCGCACACACACAGGAACATTTTTGTTATTTTATAAGGAGAAAGTTCATGTTTAAGACTGAACGCGTGCATTACAAATAAAATGGATTTGATGCAACGTAACGAATCTCCATGATTGTCCGAAACAAAGAGTGGCGAGTCAGAAACTACCACCCCGACAAAGGCAAGTGTCTAAATTAAGAGAAAATATGGTGAAGAAGACATTACAACTGTATTGTAACCCATCAGCAATTGTTGGAGCTATTTAATTATTTATTTATAATTGATAATGTTTGATTAGTGTATAGCTTTATTTTGTTTCAATTCATGATACTATTTTCTAATATTATAACTTTATTCATCCTTTTGGCTGGTTCCTTCAAGGAAATTGAAGCTCCATGTCACACACAGCACTATTACACACATATAGAGGATCAAGAAAGAAGAGACACCAAAGTAGCCGACACCCATATAAAGAAAAAAAAATGGTGAAAAAAAGGTGACAAGCTGTGGATTAAGAGGGCTGGAAGAGGTTAAAAAGATTAAAAAGGATGAAGTCAGTGGGCCAAAAAGCTTAAAAAGGTGAAAAAGGATGAAAAGCTGTAGAGTAAGAGGGCTGGAAGACATTAAAATTGTGAAAAAAGGCTAAAAAGGTGAAAGGTTTAAGGCCGAAAGAGCTTAAAAGGGTGAAAAAAGGATGAAAAGCTGTAGAGTAAGAGGGCCGAAACAGCATAAAATGGCTGCACATATGCTGGAGCAGGAGCAACCATGTGGAGCAAGCCAACAAGATTTCCTACATTTCTATGCATATATTGTCTATGTAAAGTAAAAGATGTGGGATCCAAATCCAGCTGAAGAGAATTCTTTCTCCAGATTTTCCAGCTGCTCTCAACTCTAGCGATGATGTCACGCACTCTAGCTCACGCAATACACATGCATTCTTCAGATACACACGCTGGAGAAGTAGGAGAGACAAAGATGAAAATGTCCCCATAAGAATGAATGGGAAAGAGTGAGAAATGAGGGCAGAAAAGCGAGAGACAAATCAGTTACCGTCTGCTCTCCTCCAGAAATTTAGCCTCAAAATTAACATTGAGGATTATGGGGCAGCTGCTCAAGTTCTTGTCGCTCTCGGGCTTCTAAATCCAAAACTGTAAGTCCTACATCTGAAATAAGATCATCAGCTGAAAGCCACCAACCCATCTCCTACATTTCTATGCATAAATTGTCTATGTCAAGTAAAAGATGTGGGATCAAAATCAAGGTGAAGACAATTTTTTCTCCCATTTTTCGAGCTGCTCCACACTCTAGCGATGATGTCACGCACTCTAGCTGACGCAATACACACCCATAATAAAATCAGACAACAGACGAAAAATCCTTAAAACTAAAACTGTGATTATTTCAAAACCATACAAGATTTTAAAAAACTGAATACGAGGTCAATAGTTCAAGGTCTGCTGACTCGTTTAAAGTTGGAATGGTGTCTCCAGCTCAACGTATGAGGGCAAGGACGAAATTTTGATTGCAGAGGTGGGGGGGACACAAGTATTTTTAATAAAACTCCAACTCTTTCAGTTCACTGTGTTTTCTAGTAGTTCTTCTAGTTTTCTATTGCTACTTTTAGTTTACTGTTCACTTTTCTGGTTTGACTGGTTGTGAAGCATGTTTCACCTTGTTAGTCAACTTTACTCCATCCAGTACCACCAATTTTACACTTATTTTTGGAATATATGGTAAACAGACCTAATTTTTTAGAGGAAAAAACTTAGTTTCACAATTCTCATGAGTTTGGATGTATAAAATCACATTTGTAATCTGAGGTTTTACTGTATTTTAAATCTTTCATTGTTGGAGTTTTTTTTAAAACAGTTGCTGCCTTTCAACATAAAAATAATACAAATAAGTGCATCTCTTTGGCGTTAAATATAAGGTTTTTTAAAATCTTGTTGAGGCTCTACAGTTATGATAATAATAATAATAATACATTTTATTTATCAGCACTTTCAATAAAACTCAAAGACACTTTACAAGATTATTGAGAGCTTTGTAATTGATGAGGAGGATCTTGAAGTGGATATGCTGCTTTATCGGGAGCCAGTGAAGGTGTTGCAGGATGGGTGTAACGCATTTCTTCAAGTACCGTAAATTACCAAATAATAGCCGGGTTTCAATTAACCACAGGTTCCTCTTTAAGCGTCGGGTGCAGGTGTATATTTTGATAAATAACCGCTGGTTCCAAATAAATGCCGAGTCTAACTTATTTATTTTTTTCAATCAAGGAAGAAGACGTGTTCACTGACACTGCACGTTTTTCTTCTTCGCCTTTTTCATGTATTGTGCTGCTTTCTGTCAGTCACTATCACACTGATGATCGCCATGGCTCCGGTGCAGCAAAAAAATTAAAACTACGACTTGAAATTTAAAATTTCTGTCGTAAAATATGCAGATGAAAACTCGGGAGAAGCAGCTGCTAGACGTTTCTCTGTCGACCCCAAGAGGGTGAGAGATGGGCGAAAAAATCAAACTGAGCTTCAGCATCTGTCCGAGGAGGACAGCAGCAGGGCCAGGCTGCCTGCTGAAGGGAGGAAGAAGGCTAGCGAGGAGCCTGAGATAAACATGCGGGGATGGGTTATCAGCAAACAGGCACGCCACGAGAGAGAGTCCGGCAAAATGATCAGAGCGATGGCGAAACAATTGTACACCACCGTGAGTGACAGCAGAGATGAGTCGTTTCCTCTGCAGCAACAACTTAACTTGCAGAGGACGCACAACTGCTGAATTAAACTCCTGGTCCAAAATAAACACCTGGGCCTGGATTCACAAAGACTTTTATCTTAACGTCAGGAGTAGTCCTAAATCGGACTCAAAGTTTTTATGTAGGAGTCGTAAAATGCGTTAACAGAAATGCTTTTTCATTTTCAGAATGTAGCTGCATTTTTTGACTCATAAATAAAATTTAGCTACAGGCTATAAAGCGGCCGGTGATTTTGTGACCCGCTGCTGTGCGTGGGTGTGGGAGAGAGAGAGACATTAGCTTATAGCACTTTGTAGAAGGAGCTTTATAAAGTTCACTCCATTGACTTGTATTAGTTCACGGGGCTGAGCTGCCACATCCAATTTGGGGGCGACGTCGACGTACGGTCCAGCGCTGATACCGTCAGTTTATTACAGGCAATACTGACTGTAATGTACCGTGTGTGTTTCATGTGTCTGACTGTGAGACTACAGTCTGACCCACAGTCACTGCCAGCAGCTCTTCAGAGTGGCTTCATTACGATCACCGTAAATGTTAGAGAATTTGCGCACTGGAAAAAAAATGTGCGGCTGATTTAACCAAGCAAACGTGAACCATGGCTGGCTTGACCGCAGTACAGAACTGGACATGGTGGTGATTTCCCCGCTGTTTCTGAAAACATGTACCACAGTCTATGCTACCAACACAGCCTTCACACTCTCCTCTTGTCCCTTCTCTTGCTCCAGTGTCGAATAAGCACACCGCCGCCCCCTAAAGTAGATGCGTAGCATGTTCGGTCAGACTGGGAGCTGAAGAAGAAGAGAGGCCGCTGACGTCACTCTCCTGCGCCGCTTGGCATTGCGAATTCAAATTGAATTTTGGACCTTTTTTTGCGGGGGGCGGGCTTTAAAACGAAAAAGCAGTTTTCTTTTTATTTTTGTAACAAAATGAGCAGTCCTGAAGAAGAAAATGAAAATGCAATCTGGATGATTTATTTCTAATTTTATTTATGAGTCAAAAAATGCAGCTCTGACTTTGAAATGAAAAAGCATTTCTGCTAATGCATTTTAATTTTCAAATTTGACATTTCAAATTGAATTTTGGTACCTATTTGCTGGGCCATCTTTTGAAAATTAAATCTTAAATGTCCTTTTCTTTATCATTTGAATTAAGTTACATAATGAGCAGTCTTGAAGAAGAAAATGAAAATGCAATTTGGATGATTTATTACTAATTTTATTTATGAGTCAAAAAATGCAGCTACATTCTGAAAATGAAAAAGCATTTCTGTTAATGCATTTTAATTTGAATTATGGAACAGATTCGCTTCCATACTTAGAAGCGGTGACAACGGTGATTGGTTGTCGAGTGACAGGGCAGCCCATTGAAAAGTCATTTAGGCTACGCACTGCATGAAGTGAAAATAAGGAATTTGCCTACAAGCCCATGACAAAGCCTATGAAAAGATATTGGATAAAGAAATGTATTTATGAGAAGAATTAAGTGCAATTTACAGTGGCAGATTAATAAGGACTCCTGGGCAACTAGCAGACCGGTGTGCAAGCAAGATGGAGTGACAGCGGGGATGGCCAATCACACAAGCCTGTGGGCAGGTCTAAACTCATGGAAAGAGGCTTCAGCTTCAGTGGCCGTTTTCCGCTTGGTCCTAGTGCTTGACGAGTCTCTGGTAAATATAGCGTGACATGGTTTTTTACGGTGGCCCTGAAAGGTCACAGCACTGCAACTTAAGAAAACACATGCAAAAAGACAAAACACAAGCAAATTGAGAAAACATTTTCATCAATTTGACAACACATGCGCAGCATTTAGAAAAACCCGCTGCAAAGACCACAACAGGAGGCAGGAGCGGAAGCCGCAGCTGCTCGCTCTGAGAATTTGAGACCGGACAGCTGCCGTTTACTCTGTTTTGATCGGTTAATTCTCCGACTTCTTTCGCGGTTCCACTGGTACTTTACCGGTCATAACCTTAAGCTGCTGAGTCTAGATCACGTTTGATCTTCTCTCTCACCCTTTCTCCAGATTAGGATGTTCCTCTATCTTGTAAAAATGCACATAGTTCGTTTGATATTCTCCCTCCCTTTACTGTTTTTACTTCAAATATATTTGTCCCTGTAGTGAGTTGTAGTGTGATTATTTGGTAAAGATTTCTCTATCAATCTTTTGCTTAAAATAATCTCCCCCTCACTGCATGAGACACAACCAGTAAGTATTATGGAAAATGGTACGTGATTATGTCATCAATATGTAAATGAGCGTATGACGTCATCTGGCGACTTTTAGAGCTAGTCCTAGCTACTTTCATTGGAAAAGAGTTGTCAACACTGCGGACAGGCTCATTGTTGCCGCGGATTTTGAGTCACAGGCATCGCAGTCACAGTCTCTTTCCATCAGTGGTGTTGGAAAATGAGATAAAAAGTATGTGTTTTTTATTTATTTTAACATTGTGATCACATGATTCAGCCTATTGCAGTGATCTGCTGCTAAACTATCGTTAGCCTTTTGCTTGTAATTAGCCTGCTAATTCTAATAACCTGATCAAATGAATACACACGGTTAATTCATTGTGAAACCATAGACTGTATATAGTTTGAAACACGCTGTTAGCTGGCTATAGTTATTTACTATAGTTACTTAGAACCGTCACCAAGTCACGTTCAAGGACGAAAAAAAATTGACAGCAGGAATAATATTTTAAGATGTATACCGACCCATTCTATAAGGAAAGAACGGACAGCAGAAGACAGTATAACATGGTATCTAAACGTCTTTTTCAAATCAAAATGTATTGTCCTTTCTGTGGCGTCGGATTGGATAACTCGCCAAAATTTTGCCATTCCTGTGGCCGAGATATCAGCTTTATAAACTAGGCAGCCTCTACAGTATCTAGGACTGCAGGTGAAGACCTTTTTCATCTCAAATTGTGCCCAAAGCTAATATTATCTTACTGAACTGCCTGTATGGGTTATTATTTACTGTACCGCATTGTAATGTGGGATGTTTTTAGGTGGGATGTTATGGCCTGGGTTGCGTTTGATTTATTCTTTGGTTATGTTTTTGTTGTGCACTTTGTTTTTGCTCCTTGTCTCCCCTGTTTCACCTGCAGTGCTGGCGGGCGGCGGAGGCGGAGTTGACCTATTTACGCAAGTGCAGCGAGGCACACCTGGTTTCCATCTCCACCTAATCAACCTCACTATAGAAGACTGACTCAACTCCTGTGCCAGATAATTCGGTCTCATCTGTAGAACCAGTTGTCTGCACCTTTCGTGAGATTCCTAGTGTGATTCCCTCAGTGTGAGGAGCCTTTTGCCCTAATTACCCTCTTGTGTTTCTTCCACCAGCGCGGTGCCTCGCTGCCCTTTTGTTTCCTGTGGACCAGCCTCCTGCCTCCAGCCGCCTGCAGCCGTGGACACCTTTTATTGAATCTTTGAGCCTTTCTTTTGTTAATAATCTTTTGTGGCCAACTCTCAGGCAGTCTCTCGCTTTTGGGTCCACCTCCATTCACTCAGCCTTAACAGAATTATCTGGCCTCAAAAATGGACCCAGCAGAGACCGAACGCATGAGACAAGCGCTCTCAAACCAAGGCACCCTGGTTGGTCAACAGGAGACTACTTTAAGTCAGGTGTTGGAACATCTTCGGGAGCTCACCACCAGCGTAACACAGCTCAGTGGACGGATGGATTCCCTCACGGACCTGTTCATTCCTTCAATCCCCTCTGCAGAGCCTCCGCTGACAGCACCGCCAGCGGCGGATTCCCCTGGTGTTTCAACACGACAACCACGTGAACTATGCATCCCCATCCCTGCCAGGTACTCAGGCGATTTTGGGACATGTGCACAGTTTCTACACCAGTGCTCGTTAGTTTTCAATCAGCAAGCTGTTACATACTCTACTCACCAGTCTAGGGTAGCTTTTGTAATGAGTCTGCTTTCAGGACAAGCTGCTGCCTGGGCTTTGGCAGTCTCTGGTCAATGCCCTGAAATTGTGTTCAGATTTCAGTCATTTTTCTGAAGAAATGAAGAGGGTTTTTGATCATCCCGTTAAAGGACGGGAGGTTGTAGGTCAGCTACTGAACTTGAGACAAGGAAGTCAGCCAGTCGACCAGTACGCAGTAACTTTTCAGATCTTAGCAGTTGAGAGCGGTTGGGACGACGCGCTCCAAGCTGTTTTTCTGAAAGGTTTGTCAGGAGAGATTAAAGACAAGTTAGCAGTAAGAGATGAAACCTCCTCGTTGAATGAGCTGATGGATTTAGCGATTCGATTAGATAACAGAATGAGAGAGAGACGTAGGGAGAGAACAGACAGGCAGAGGTTCCGTCCATTTCCCTCCTCACCTTCCAACAACACTACAGCGGCCTCCCTGCCGCCCCCTTCTCCCTCAACTTTATCGGAGGTTCCCCCCGGTAGACCTGCTCCAGTGCCACAAGAGGAGCCAATGCAGCTGGGACGAGCTCGACTTGCTCCAGCAGAGAGACAGCGGCACCTGCGCAATCGGCTCTGCATCTATTGTTCTCAGGAGGGACATTTCCTCGCCCAATGCCCGGAGGTGCCAAAAGACCAGGCTCGTCAGTGAAAAGGGGGGCACTGGTGAGCCGAACCTCATCCTCCCCCGCCCGGGTCCTAGTGAAAGGTATGTTGCACTGGTCACAACAGACAATTCGGGTCCAGGTTTTAGTGGACAGTGGGGCAGATGATGAATTTTATTGACTCTAACCTCGTTGAGCATCATGGCCTCCAAGTGATTAAACTAGAAGCCTCTAAAGAGGTATTGGCTATAGACGGCAGACAGTTGGAAGTCGTCACTCACAAAGCTGAACCCTTAAAGCTAACTCTGTCAGGCAACCACCGGGAATTCATTGAACTGTATATTATTCAGTCCCCGTCGACTCCCATAGTTCTTGGTTTACCTTGGCTGAAAACACACAACCCACACATAGACTGGATTACTACCACCATTCGTAGTTGGAGTAACTTTTGCCATGCACACTGCTTGCACTCAGCCATCCCAGAGAAAAGCCCCAGTGCTCCAGAACCACCTGAAGAAATAGACCTAACATTCCCAGTGAATATCATGATTTACAAGAAGTATTCAGCAAAGACCGTGCCCTTTCACTTCCACCACACCGACCTTATGACTGCACCATAGACTTGCTCCCAGGCTCCCCTCTCCCGACTAAAAGACTCTACAACCTCTGTAAGCCAGAGAAAGAAGCCATGGAAAAATACATCAATGATTCTCTAGCTGCAGGCCTCATCCGCCCATCTTCATCTCCAGTAGGAGCTGGATTTTTCTTCGTTGAGAAAAAGGACAACACCCTACGCCCTTACTCCGCCTTTGGACCACTTCATGGAGCAAAAATCTTTTCTAAACTAGACCTAAGGAATGCCTATCACCTTGTCAGAATCAGAGAGGGGGATGAGTGGAAAACGGCGTTCATCACACACTTGGGACATTTTGAGCATTTGGTGATGCCCCTTGGTTTGACAAATGCACCTGCCGTCTTTCAGGCACTTGTCAATGATGTATTAAGAGACCTATTGAACAGAGTGGTATTTGTGTACCTGGATGACATTTAAATTTTTTCACGCACGTATGATGAACATGTAAGTCATGTCAGAGAACTGGTGAGAAGGTTGATGGAAAACAAACTGTTTGTAAAAGCTGAAAAATGTGAATTCCATGTTACGACAGTGACAGTGACTTTTCTAGGGTATGTGGTGGAGAAGAGGCAGCTCAGACCAGACCCAACCAAGGTGAAAGCAGTAGAGGATTGGCCTACTCCTGCTACACAAAAACAACTGCAGAGATTCTTGGGCTTTTCCAATTACTACAGGAGGTTCATTAGGAACTATAGCTGCATTGCCGCTCCTCTCACCCAGTTAACTTCTGTAAAGAAAGCCTTTGAATGGTTACCTGCTGCTCAGAATTCTTTTGATGAACTGAAAATTATGTTCACTAATGCACCTATGTTGATTCACCCAGATCCTGACCTTCAGTTCGGGGTTGAGGTGGATGCCTCTGATTCGGGATTGGGGGCTGTCCTCTCCCAGCGCCTGGCTGCGGACCAAAAGCTACATCCATGTGCATTCTTCTCTTGTTGTCTCACCCCCGCTGAAAGGAACTATGACGTGGGGAACCGAGAGTTGCTGGCGGTGGTCCTGGCACTGCAGGAATGGCGGCACTGGTTGGAGAGAGCAGTTCACTCGTTCATCGTATGGTCCGATCACAAAAACCTGTCTTACCTCTGCTCAGCTCGCAGGCTGAACTCCCGTCAAGCTCGGTGGGCACTCTTCCTGGGGAGATTCAACTTCACTCTCACCTATCGACCAGGCCCAAAAAACCTTACACCCGATGCCCTCTTACGCCAGTTCGCCCCTGCAGAAGAAAAGCCTGTGACGGAGACAATCCTCTCGCCATCCTGTGTGGTGGGAGCGGTAAAGGTGGGAGGTGGAGCAGGTGGTTCAGGAAGCCCTCCAGGTTCATCCAGCCCCAGACAGATGCCCCCCTGAGTGACTGTTCGTCTCACCATCTGCTAGGGCTCCGTTACTACAGTGGGGACACTTATCCAAGTTGGCCTGTCACCCAGGCATTCACTCGACCCTCTCCCTCATCCGACAGCGTTTCTGGTGGCCTTCAATGGCAGCTGACACCAGGGAATTCATTGCGGCCTGCTCTGTCTGTGCCCGTAGTAAATCTTCTCACCGCCCCCCTGCTGGTCTCCTGCAGCCTTTACCCATTCCTTCTGATGGTAACAACACCATCCACACTATTGTAGACCGTTCTTCCAAGGTGGTGCATTTCATCCCCCTCCCCAAACTCCCAACAGCCTTGGAAACTGCCAACCTGCTAGTACAGCATGTTTTCCGTCTGCACAGCATTCCCCAGGACATCGTTTCAGACCGAGGTCCCCAGTTCACCTCCCGAGTTTGGACAGCCTTCTGCCAAACTTTGGGGGCCTCGGTCAGTCTCACATCCGGATACCACCCACAATCCAATGGCCAGACAGAGCGGGCAAACCAAGGTTTGGAGTCCTCACTTCGCTGTGTGGCTTCCCGTCTCCCGGCCTCTTGGTCTACACACCTGCCTTGGGTAGAATATGCCCACAACTCCCTGGTCAGCTCTGCCACTGGGTTGCCCCCGTTCATGGTCACGCACGGTTTCCAACACCCCTTGTTCCCCTGCCAGGAGACAGAGGTTGCCATTCCATCTGTGCAAGCCCAGTTCCAACGAGCCCGCCGAGTCTGGCGGGAAGCCCGTGCTGCCCTGGAAAGAACGGCTGCGGACCGTCGTCGTACACCGGCCCCTGAATACAAGGTGGGTCAGCAGGTCTGGTTGTCATCACGGGACCTTCCTCTCCAGACAGACTCCCAAAAGATGGCTCCCAGATACATCGGTCCATACATCATCGACCGCATCATCAATCCCAGTGCCGTCCGACTAAAGCTACCAGCAGCACTCAAGGTACACCCAGTTTTTCATGTGTCACTTCTAAAACCTGTGGTTGACTGTGGAGTGCATTTTGGATGTCCGCAGGCGGGACCGTGGTTATCAGTACCTCGTCGACTGGGAGGGGTACGATCCCGAGGAGTGCTCTTGGGTTTCCAAGTCTTTGATATTAGACCCTCAGTTGTTGTCTGATTTTTATGAGAGATTCCCTGATAAGCCTGGTAGGACGCCAGGTGGCATCCATTAGGGGGGAGGTACTGT
This sequence comes from Sparus aurata, assembly GCF_900880675.1. Classification (NCBI taxonomy): domain Eukaryota; kingdom Metazoa; phylum Chordata; class Actinopteri; order Spariformes; family Sparidae; genus Sparus; species Sparus aurata. Next base: position 39,045 of record NW_022045125.1, on the reverse strand, counting down.
TATGGCCTGGGTTGCGTTTGATTATTCTTTGGTTATGTTTTTGTTGTGCACTTTGTTTTTGCTCCTTGTCTCCCCTGTTTCACCTGCAGTGCTGGAGGGCGGCGGAGGCCGAGTTGACCTACTTACGCAAGTGCAGCGAGGCACACCTGGTTTCCATCTCCACCTAATCAACCTTACTATAGAAGCCGGCTCTGACTCAACTCCTGTGCCAGATAATTCCGTCTCATCGGTAGAGCCAGTTGTCTGCACCTTTAGTGAGATTCCTAGTGTGATTCCCTCAGTGTGAGGAGCCTTTTGCCCTAATTATCCTCTCGTGTTTCTTTCACCAGTGCAGTGCCTCACTGCCCTTTTGTTTCCTGTGGACCAGCCTCCTGCCTCCAGCCGCAGACACCTTTTGTTGAATTTTTGGGCCTTTCTGAACTTTTCTTAATAAACTTTTGTGGCCAACTCTTAGGCAGTCTCTCACTTTTGGGTCCACCTCCATTCTCTCGGCCTTAACATGGGAGCTACTTTTAATCAGTCTCTCTCTCTCTTAGGGACTGATGCATGTTCCATCCCAGCAAAGTCAGCTGTGCATCAGTTCATGAGATACAGAAAAACTAAAAGAAATTGAGAGGAAGACATTTTCAAAATCCAAAAATAGATCAATGAAAACAGTCAAGGTACGTTAATATTGATGTTTGATACTGTTAAATTGCAGTGTCTGACACAATAGTCTTATCTTCTGCCTCTGATTTCTCATCTAGATTTCTGTTGGGATTATGAGCAAGGCGTGGCTTTAAGCCCATAAGAGGGAAAACTCTACCTCTACAAGTTGAACCTCAGTGGTCATCAGAGAAACTTTTGGCAGCTGCCTGGAAAAAATTAAAAGATTTCAACCAAGACATAAAAGATGGAGATTATGTCTTGCTCTATGCTGATGGCTCGCAGATAAAACATATCCCTGGGATTGAGACATCCTTTACAATTGAAAAGTACAAAGAGGCCATTGGAAAAGCTTATCAAAGGATCACATTGTACATCTGCACCCTTGAGGACTTGAGTAAGTAATGAAAGACAATACATATACACGCAAAACAAATCAGATTCTTTTTGTGATTAGTGGTTTGAGTTTGTTTGATTCCAGCTACAGTTTAGTTGCTTAGCATGTTATTTGGGCATATATTTTTAAATGGAGTGATCACAAAATCTTTTGGAAGGTGACAGAGATGACTCAGAGGATGAGGAGGAGGAGGATGATGAGGTTGTTGTTAGGGTGCCATCCAATATGTCACCTCTTTCTGACACAGTGGTAGGTACATCTCAGGGATTGATTTGTTCAAGATGTCTGTGCTGTACAGTTAAGTTACAGTAAAATGTTCTGGACATCAATTATGAGAATAAGCATATACAGTGGTTAGATTCAGTGTTAAGGCTATGAATAAGTTAGGGTTTGATGTTTACATTTGGCAGCTATGGACAAGTCCTGAGTGCAGTACACCAGAGTGTAGTCAGTGGTAAGTAAACACTGCTAACACGTTGTTATCCCTGTTCCAGCGACATGAATGTCCGTATGTTTCAGAAAGCATTTTATGTTCTCTACAACACAATGACAATTTCTACTAAGTAATTTGTAATTACTTGCATTTTTAGGTCAACCACAACATCCCATCCATTTAATGGACAGGTATGTAATATTCTATAATAAACTTGCACTTGTGTTTGTTTTCAGGTTACGTATGTTATGTTCTAACTATTATTGTGCTGTGATGTGTAATGTGATCAATGATACAGGCCAAGAGTGTGACAAGGCCCCAACAGACAACCACCTCAGAAGATCAGCTTACTTCCAGTGACTTCTACAAGTCAGTCATAAAACATAACTTTAAGAGTTTTTATTCTGACATCTTCAGTACAGTAAGAAAGTATTGGGATAGAGACATGGTTTTTCATTGTTATGGCTCTATACTTTAGAACAGTGGATTTGAAATTTAACATCAACTATTAGGTTAAATGACTTCACTACAGAGCCAAAACAACAAAACATCTGTATCAGAATACTTTCTAGATTACATGTATCCCATTGTTTAATACAAAAGGCAATTATTCGTGTACCTTCCTTCTACAGCACATACACCAGTATCTATGCACCTGTCATCATTGACAGCAGTTCTTCAGATTGTGAGGAAGTAGAGAAATTGCCAAAGGAACACAGGTACTATCAGCACCTAGTTGTTTACCTTAAGCCTTACTTGTTTTCCTAACCCTCAGATAAGATATATATTGTCTCAAAACAACTTAGACATTTGGAGTTGCTTTCAGTATAGTCCTATGATTTTTTAAATCTTGAAAGAACTGTCAAGCTGGTTCTCCTCAGCAGAAGAATATGGTGTGAATGCCGTGAAGTTGATCAGGTCTCAACTTGCTGCGATGGAGACATCCAACACCCCAGCTGCACATTGAGCTCGCATCAGCTTCACCCCATTAAAAGGAACTTAGGGCAGGATTTGTGAAAAAATAAACATTCATTATAAGTATTTTAATGCTAATGGGTGATGAAGCGTTCAAAACCAAAAAGAATGAGCCCACACACATATCTCCCCATTGCCTTGAACAGGCTGTGTGCTGCATAATGTACTGCTATTTGGGGTCCGAATTTCCCTCGCAGCCCTGCGGACGTGACGTTAATTGACGCTGAATGCGCGTCCTCGAGGGCTTGGAGACCGGAAGAAGAGCAGCGCGGTGGACCGAAAATACTGTTTGTGTTTTTTTGTTTTTTTTTCTCCTCTCCTTTATTGAAACCGTACAAAATAAACAAATCTGGCACGTTTTTCATAGTACATACATTGCGCAAGTATATAGAAAATGCCAGGTGAACATCATCCAACATTAGTGCAAGTCAACTCACAATAAGAACATACACATTAGTGTTTCAATATAATACATTCAGAGCAATTGAAATAAAATTAAAACAAACATCTCAAATAAATAATGAAAAATAAGTATATAAAATAGAATAAACATTGATTTTTTCTTTTTTTTTTTTTTTTCAAGGGGGATTCAAATTAGTCTTAACTATCTATTTCAGTATAAAAATTCTTTAAGTTATCATATAATTTTTGTGCCTTAATTTCTGTTAGAAGTTTTAGAGATTTCATGTACAATTTAAATTCATTCATGAAGACAATAAATTTGGGCGATGACTTCATAACTCTATTCTTGGTGGATGAAAAATTTGGCTAGACAAAGTATTACATTGCAACAGAGTTCATCATTTTTGTTTTGTAAGATCAACCCAAAAGTAACATCATCTCTAGAGATAGCTGGAAACAATACAATTTTTTGTTTGATCCAATTGTGAATGTTAAACCAGAATGTTTGTATTATATCACATGAGAAGAAGATGTGGTCCGTGGTTTCAATGTCATTTTCACAGAATGTGCATAAATTGTCATCGATATTAAAGCCCCTGTACAGACTTTTCATTTAGTGTTGATTTTGGCGGCCCCGCTGGACGAAAGCGGTAGTGTTTTGCCGGAATGAAGACTGCATTTCCCATGAGCTCTAGCGCCCACTGTCGTGAAGACGTTTGTCTGGCCGGCGCGTGTAGATTTGTTTTGATAACGTCGGAAAGACGACGGGACTTGCTTTGGAAACTTTTTTTTTTTTAGCAGCCATCTGCAGCGTGCATAGGGACGAGGTAATGTGTCTATTTGTATTTCTACTTAATATAATATGCCGCCGGTTAAACAAAGTAATGCTGCTGTTGCGCTGCAATTTCCCAGCTATATATATTACCCACGGTGCTACAGAGCTAGCGTTACAGCAAAGTCACAGTGATTGTGATGGATGTTTTGTTCTAAGTAAGAAACTGAATCATTTATAATGACAGAGGATATTACCGATGCATCGTTGCAGGTCGGCTGGGCTGAAGCATACACACAGCTGAAATGGATGCGTGATCTAAGACGTTTGTTGTCGTTTTCACGAGTGTAGTAACTAGAGCTAATCTAGTGGTAATGTTAGCCAGCTTTGTTGTAACAACATGAATTCATGTATTGCTGTAAACTACGTCCCGCATTACATTTCATAAATGAAATAAAATTTACAAACCTGTCTAGGAGGAATCGGGCGAATTCTGGATCCGACCCTCCCTTCAAGCCCCGCAACTCTCCATCTCTGGAAGGAATCGCCAATGTTTATCCGTGTTTTAGCCCTAGCTCGATCGGATTCCCTCTCTGCCTTTCGTTGGTCTTCGGTTCTAATTCTTTTTCTTTTCTTTGTCTCATTATCAGCCATGACAAAAGTTTTAGCTCGGTTAGCACTGGCTAGCGTAGCAACAAAACAGCTATGCCGTATCACTTTGGCCGTATCCTGAATGTCGTCAGTTCCGGTCTGACTGCCGTAAATCGTTTCGTCAGTGGTCCGACCCGACCAATGCCTTTCAGAGGTATAGAATTAGACTACTTAGAAAAAGCGTATCTTCACGCTGATGGGTTCATTTGCTGTTGTAGGTAACAGAGACACATCATCAGAAACCAGAGACTTTTCTATATCCAGTTAAAAACTCCGTACAGGGGCTTTAAAGCGTAGTCTAAGTAATTCTTTAGAAGGATAAATGTTGTTCATAATTTTAAAGTGTGTTTCTTTCACTTTGGGGGGTATGGGAAATGTTAGGTACATTGTTCTTAGTTTATCAATTGATTTATTGTCAAATTTATGTAGGATATCATTTTTATTTTGTCTGCCGGGAAACAATGTTTCAGTGAGGCAGTTACTTAAAATGATTGTTACATTTTGTCCAGGATTAAAATCCCCTGTATTGACAATGGGCCCAGTTGTGGTATTATAGGTTGGTGGGCGAATATATTTTTGGTTAGAAAAATAAATCCATGAGGAAGTGCTTTTTGTTATTTAATAAAGTCTGATTTGGGAGGGTTGAATTTATGTTTAGTGCAAAACTGTTGATAATCTAAGAGATTACCATTGGCATCCATTAAGTCAATCACAGACCACATATTCCTCTCATACCAATCCCGATAATATAATGATTTATTTCGGTATAATACATATCTATTATTCCAAAGCATAGTAGTGTGGGGAGAGAAGTTATGCACATATAGCATTTTCCAATATAATAGAATTTGTTTATGAAACTCTGACAGTGATATAGGTAATTTATCGATGTTGAAGTCTGCCATGAGAAGACATTTTAAACCTCCAATCTTATTGAACAGGGAATTTGGAACAGAGTACCAAAATGAGTTGCTATGTTTGATCCAAGATTTCAGCCAATTAATTTTTAAAGTTCCATTGAGGCAATCAAAATCAATAACTTTTAAACCACCATCTTTAATTTCTTTAACCATATTGCTTTTTTTCATATAGTGTGGCTTGTTTCTCCAAATAAAATTCTGATTAATTTGGTTAATAGATTTGATTAGTTTATTTGAAATGGCATTAGAGTAGGCTGGGTAAATGCACCTTGATAAACATTCCATCTTGGTTAGGTAAATTCGGCCGAGTACTGAGAGGTCTCTTTGGAGCCATGAGTTTAATTTGGCTTTACTCTCTTTTATTTTTTTTTCTACATTTAAGTATTGACTTTGTTTTTGGTCTTTTGTAAGGTGTATTCCGAGGTATTTAATTTCTGACTTGATAGGGATGTTACAGATGTCTTTTAGAGTTTTATCATGAATTGCAAATAATTCACATTTGTTTAAGTTCAAAGTTAATCCTGAAGCTTTGGAGAATTTTTAGATTTTTTCGATTGTTATTGGGATTTGGTGTCTGTCTTGTACAAATAGTGTTGTGTCATCCGCAAGTAGGCTGATGACAATATTGGTGCCAAAGACATTTAAATTTTTTATTTCATTACAATTTTTAATGTAAATTGCTAACATTTCTGTGACTAATATGAATAAATATGGTGAAATCGGACAACCTTGTGGAATTCCCACATTAACATTAAAACTGGGGGTGGTGCCACACGGTAGCATGACACAGCTGTTGATATTCTGATATAATCCACCAACTAAATTCCTGAATTTGACTCCAAAACCTAAATGTTTAAGAACTTGGAAGATAAATGGGTGCTCTACAGAATCAAACGCTTTATAGAAATCTAAGAAGAAAATGAAACCATCATGTTCAATTTCATTTCTATATTCAATAATGTCCATTACCAGCCTTATATTATTGTGGATTGATCTTCCCTTTAAGAAACCAGACTGTGTTTCTGCAATAAGATTTGAAATTCCTGTCTGAAGACGAGTAGTGAAAATGTAGGTGAGTAATTTATAATCAGAGTTTCTAAGAGTAATAGGCCTTCTGTTTTCTATTAATCTGGGGTCTTTGCCAGGTTTGGGAATTGAGATGATGAGCCCATGTCTCATAGTGGGTGGAAGTATACACGTTTCAAATATTTCCAGGAATACTTGATGTAGCAGTTTTTTAATATCTTCCCAGAAATGTCTATAAAAGTCTCCTGTGAGTCCATCTGAGCCCGGTGCCTTGTTAAGAGATAGGCGGCAAATTACTCTGTCCAGTTCAGTAATTGTTATTTGACTATCACATATTTGTTTGAAGTTATCTTCAACTTTAGGAATATATGTTTCTATATCCTTTAAGAATGTATGGCAGTCTTCATTAGAGAATTTAGAGCTGTAAAGCTGTTTATAGAATTTGAGGATTTCTGAGGAGATCAATTTTGGTTCTGTGATTTCTATATCATTTACTATCAAGGAACTGATGTTATTTTTTCCTTGTCTCCTTTTTTCAAGACCACAGAAATATGCAGTTTTTTTCCCCCTCCTCTATCCACTTAGCTCTCGATCTAATGAAAGCCCCCTGTGCTCTTTGAATATACATTTCATCCAGTTTAGGTTGAAGATCTAGTATTTTCTGTTTATCGTCTTCAGTAGGGTTGAGTTTATTGCAGTAAACATTTAATTGTTTGATAATGTCTAGTTCTTTTTTCTCTAAATCTTTTTAAATTTTTTTACTGAATGAGATGGTAAATTAGCGTATTTTATATTTAAGAAATTCCCATTTTTTAACGGCCGTTGTTAGTTCTTCCAAGTTTACAATTTCAGTAATTAGTGATTTAATCTTTTGACAGTAATCTTTATTTTTAATTAGGCTAGAGTTAAATTTCCAATATTTGTTAGAGCAAGTTCTACTGTTGTTAGGTTTCACATATAGATTGATAACACTATGATCAGTAAGTGGAGCAGCAGATATATCAGAGCTGATATCATAGCATAGCAAGTGGGTTGCAATGAACCAGTGGTCAATTCTGGATTTATAATTGGAGTTGAACCATGAGAATTCAAATATTCCTGGATTTAAATGTCTCCAAACATCCGTTAAGCTTTGGTCATTGCAGAAGTTTATAAAGGTGTTGTTTGGATGACTTGCAGAGAATCTAGTAGGAAATTTATCATAAAATTCATCATGGACTAAGTTAAGATCACCACCTATTATAACGTTATCAGTTGAGTATGTTGATTTCATATTATCTAATTGTAAGCCAATTTGTTCTAATAGGTTTTTATTTTCAGTGCTCCCGTTGTACCCATAAATATTGATTAAGATGAATTTGAAATCGTCAAGGGTTAGTATGAGCATTAGCCAGTGACCATTAACATCTGCCATATGAGAAATAACCTGACCTTTGAAATTTTTTAGTAGGATGGCGACCCCTGCTGATCTTGAAGTACCATGGCTGAAAAAAACTTCGTCTCCCCATTGTTTAGACCAGAAAGTGATGTCTTCTATCTTGGAATGCGTTTCTTGTAAAAAAAAAATAATATTAGCATTTTTCCCTTTACAAAACAAAAAAAAACTTTTTCTTTTGGTCATGTTTCTTAGACCCCTTGCATTAACAGACATCAGAGAAATATCATTTTTTAACTGGAACATATGACTCAAAACAAACAGAAATTGAGATGAATTAACTGAACTGTTTTAGAAACAAGAATACGGTGTTATTTAAGAATACTAACCTATTATGGTAGCAAAACCTTTAGCATGTCAATTTGCTTATCAAAACTCACTTGCTTGTAGGATTAGAAATCCCATGTTACATTGATCATGGTGTGACTCTCTGTCCATTGATGAAGGCATGGGGGCCTCGGAACATAGTCTTAAGACCTGCCTTCCTTGCTTGTTCAATCTTTGGCCATACAGCTTTTCGGGCCTCTCTGTCTTCTTTGGTGAGATCTTCTGCAAAGCGAATGTTGAGCTCCTTGCAGACTGAGTGATGTTTGGTAGTACGCCAGAGTTCATCTCTGAAGTGTCTTCCAGTGAACTGCATGATGATCTGGCGAGGACGGTCGGCGTTGTATGGTCCTAGACGATGCACAGGAGTCTATGATGAAGTCCATGTTCTCCTTCCAGCGTGGCACGATCTTTCCAATGATGTCCTTGATGATCTGACGTGTTTTCTTCTTTTTCTTCCTTCAGGCCATTTAGTCTTAAATTCCATCTTCTTTTGTATCTCTCCAACTCTGCAGCTCTCATTTCCAGCTCTGTGTTTTTCTTCTTGAGTTGTTTCACTTCTATTCCCAACTCTTTGTTTTTTTCTTTGCATTCTTTGATTTCAGCCGAGTTAAATTCTACTGCTTTTGCGATGCTGGCCATGGTGAGCGTGCTTTGTTTTTGTTCTTTTTTGAAGTCCTCCATCATGTTTTGAAGTGTCCCAATTGCAGCCAGGATAGCAGCGTTTGAAGCATCTTCAGCACGGGCTCCTGCAAACGTGCTCTCCTCTCCTTTTTGCTTTTTCTGCGGAGCTGGTGGCTTAGAAGGCGATGTTAGATCGTTTTTTGTGCCTTTGGCGTTTGTCTCCATGTTCTCTGGACTGCAGTAGTCGTGTTGTAGGAGAGCACGAGCTTTAGCGTTGATATTAGCTTTAGCCATGTAGACTTTGTGTTGTGAATTGTCCGGGATTACTTACTGGAAGTTGAGCGGCTTTAACCTAACTTCAGTATTTTTCCCATCGAACAGAGACGAGTTTTGTGAGTTTTGAGACCGTATTTACATTTTGAAGGTTTTGCCACTCGGAGCAGTTTACATCGCGTCTGCTCCCTCCGCCATCTTGCCGCGCCTACTGTTTGTGTTGTTATGGACTCTGCCACGGCCAGAAAACGACCCACCACAACACAAAGTCCTCTAAAAAGTAATACGAAGAAGAAAACGAAGGTTTTTTTTTATCAGCGGCAAGTCGTTAGTCTAAAAGAAGTTATGACCAAAGCCGGGCTGGCACGCGAATATACATTGGATATGCCTTCGACTCATGGAGGCAGCTTCAGCTTGAACTGGGACTGAAAACGGATGCTGACATGGCTAATTTCCTTGTAACCAGGTAAGAATACATTACAGGTCATTTTTAGAGCTTGATTTGAAAATCTCATGAGATCACCGAGGACTCGGAGTGAGCTAAAGTGCCAAGTAGCGTCAGCTTCTAACGTAGCGTTAGCGGCTAACGTAGCGCTAGCCGCTAACGTGCAACGTGGCTACATGTAACTTAGTCCACTGCTTGTAACACTGAGAAGTTACAGACTGCGCATTTTCCACGGTCCTTCAGTCTGAAACCGAATAGTTAGAAATATGCCCTTTTATATATGGGACCGAAAGCCCAACTTTTATCCGGGAGGTGACGTTAGCAGCTGGCTGTAGCAACAGGCTAACGGTTTGTTTGGGTCTGTGTAGTCATATTAGCCGCTAGCTACAACCAGCGAGCCGGCTTCCCGGCTGCCTCGTGAGTGTAAGGGATAAGGCTATCAAATCAATTTTATTTATATAGCCCAAAATCACATTGCCTCAGTGGGCTTTACAATCTGTACAGTGAAATATATCATACACACAGCACCGGCTCCCGTCTCGTTCCTGTCCCTGGTAAATACAGTATTTGGGGTGTACAGTAGGGCTGCACAAAAAATCGTTAAAAAATCGCGATCTCGATTCACACATACACGTGATCTCATTTCTACACACGGCGATTCTGAAGCATTCTCGAGCTGAATCACAAACAAATGCTCCTATTTTCCTCCCGGATTTTTTAAAGCGCCCCCAAACGCAGCACTGCCGCTGCCTCCTCCCTCAACCTGTGGTAAAGCGTCTTTACAACACGTGATTCAGTGGAGGAAGCCCGCCTGCAGTTGAGTGTTTGGAAGGAGTGAGTGAGAAGCCGTTTTTAGACAGGGCAGCAAGCCGCCAATCTGCCCGTCATTTTGGCGGCTAGGTCCGCCGATTTGCCGCCTCGGAGGGTCCACTTATTTCCGCCTCGCCTGCTAGATGAGCAACTGGACAGCCGCTGAGATCCGGGAGATGCTAGCGTCTCCTGGATCTCTAGCTGTATGGTTGTGTTAGCTTGTTGTTGTAGCCACAATCTAGGAACGGTCGCTACTTTCAAATTAAAAGCCCCCCCGCTAAGAACCCAGTTCTAAACTCCAATGGGGTGCAATGTAAAGCTCTTATTTTTAAGACAAATTCGTTGTCAGCTGTTCACAGCCCAACTTCGGGTTTCACGTCACGTCACATGTTTACGCCTACCTCAGAGGCGGCTTTTGGAAAAGGAGGAGTATTATGCCTCCGTTTTAGAAAGCCGATCACAGCAGCTATCACATATCACCTAGCCAAGGATACGGCCCTAATAAACACTGCACAACATGAGGTATTAAAGGATGCCCTCTCATCCTGGAGACAATTTTTTTTTTTTACTCTTGTAAAAATCATTTTTCATCCAATGATAGAACTTGAACAAAACAAAAAAAACATTGCTTTGGCAGAGGCATAGTAGTAGTAGCCTCTGCCATACTACTATGTTTTTTGTTTTTGTTTTGTTCAAGTTCATCAGTGCAATAAACATTTTGTGAAAAAAATCGTGCCAGAGAATCGTGATCTCAATTCTAAGCAAAAAAATCGTGATTCACATTTTTTCCAGAATCGTGCAGCCCTAGTTGGGGGCTATTGTGTTGACGAGTTGATGATACTGTTGTGATGTAGCTGAATAAAAGGCAGTTTAGAGCTAACCGTGAAGTGCACAATGTAAACGAGCTCAGGTGGTGCTATATAATAATTGATATTGTGCGTGTCTACCGGTCTGATAAAGTTATTATTATTGTTGTTGTTATTATTACGACCTTGCTTGTGAAGCACCTCAGTGTGGTTGAGTCCTTTGGGGTGGGTGGGCTAAAAGAGTGTGTCTCAACTCATCACTAAAGCTTTTAGCCTTTTATTTTTCTAATTTTGACTTGTGTTGTACCTTCCACACAAGATTGCTCCAGACATTATACATTACGTTGTAAGTAAAGCAGAAGAAATTGTTTGTAAAAGTGAAACACACAATATTACTGACTGAGACATGTATTTTGATATTATTATTGTTACAGGCAAACATTGCATGGCCATAGTTGTTCTGACCAAAGAGAAAAGACACCAAGGTAGCAAAGTCACAGCCAGCTTGCTGACTGAGACTCTAACTTTTTAAAATATTGCTGTTTTCCAGCTATGAGAAGAAGCAGACTCCTGAAGCTGCTACTCGGGGAAGTAAGGAGATGAGAGCATCAACACCCAGCAAGCGAACAGCTGCTAAACTCTCTCATCGATTATCACCAATTGAACCAGTGTCTGAGGGGTTAGTATGTTTTCACTTTCTAAGTTTTGGTCATTAGGAATTTCAATCTTTTCAGAATATAGACAAAACATTGTAAAATGTTTTAATATAAAATAATAATTACCAGATTTGATTATGGAGCATTGGTATGTGTTCTAACGCTACTGTTCTCTTCTCTCCATAAAGGCCTCAGCTACATGATCCAGAGACGTGAGCAAGAAAAGAGAGAAGACAAGACCGTCTTGTTTACCACACATTTATTTTATTATAAACATGTAAAAAAAATACAAAATAAAACGTTGTACATACTGCAAATTTGAAAAATACTGTAAACTTTAAAAATAAATATAAAAATATATAATGTACATAAATAGTTTTTATTTTTGGATGAAAGTGGAATCTTTGGCTAAGAAATTGTGTTTTTTTTAGGTATTGTGGTCACAGGGACACAAAACAGGAGAAAATATCAGTCAGGCACCCTAAATTGAGCTTCTTTGTAACCTGTGTAGTTTGCAAAGGGGTCAGGGAAGTTTAACCGGATACGAAGAACACAGCAGCTCTGTATCGGCCTTCAGTTCCCTCTTCTCTGACGCCCATCCTGCCAGATCGTAAATCGCCGGTAGGCAGCAAACCGAAACTCTCGGTTATCGCTGCCCACATCTTGGCTGTCCTCCAGAGCAAAGATGTTGTTCCATGTCATCCTAACCAGACGCAGTGTACCCTCATCCAGGCAGTACATCTCCATGTGTGCCACTCCTTCCAGAGTCAATTCCAAATCCTGAAACAAAAAACATTGAGAACAATACTATTAAGAATAACTTTAGTAATCCTCAAAGTGATGTTTTGATTTTATTTGATGTTATTTTTATTCTGATTCAACTTAGTATAATACCAGTTATGACATAATGACATTTGAGTTTTCCTTGTATTTACTTTGTTATGGCGCAGTGCTATTCATACCATTTATATTGTCTTATAATGGAAATGATTTCACAAATTATCTCAGTGGCACTGGCACATAACACGTGGCTTGAGATATTGAATCATAATATTGCTGTTACATGATAATGACTGCACACTAATGTCAGCTTGTTAGCAAGCTTTATCCAATGTTATAAATATTAGCTATGTTGGTAATTACCACAGTCAGAAATTAGCTGCAGCCACAAGCCAAATGCTCATCAAACACCATAACATTTTTGGCAGTCACATTAGCTTCATTCACAAAACAATGGTTGTCGCTAGCTCGTTATTCACCGTGGCTGGTGAAATTCGAACTTTAGTAACCATTTGACCAGTGTAAGGTAAGCGTACTTTACATTACAACTGTCGTTTTGCTGAATTGATGCGCTAATGTTAAAGAAATATACTAAAGCTGCACAAAAATAAACACTTAGTTTACTTACTTCGTCTCTTGACATCATGCTGTTCACTGATGTAGGCTACCAAGGTAGTTCCGCGGAGGTATGCAGAAGTCTTGCAGTAAACGGTCGCGTGAACAGCGAGCAAACAAATAAACGTATCACAGCATCAGCTGCACTGCTGTGAAGAGTTCATGTGCGGTCCCGCGCCGGCTTGGCTGATGGCTGCAGTTACCCAAACGGCCGTCGTGTCGCTATTGAGTCTTATGTCTTGATCCAGCCCTAAGTTCCTTTAGGCTCAGGTATCAAAAACTGATGTTTATATTTATTCCAGTTTTATGTTACTGTTTGATTGTTCTCGTTTTTACTGATGTAATTTGCCAAAATATGTAGACTGAACATGTGAAGGGGGCAAAAACCTATTAACTTTGTTGTTTTTTTTCTTTTCTTTTTTAATATTAGGTTATTGTATGTATGTTAAGCACTTAAATTGATGGACTTTGCATTATGTTTATGATGCAGCAATGTTAAAAATGTATTCCACTGTTTTAATGTGAACTTGAAATGTTCCAATAAAATGATGGACATTATGTACTTCTTTCGTTGAATAATTTCATAGTTTCATGTTTAATAACAATTTCATTTGACAATACCAAGGTTATTGTTCAATAATTAATGCTAATTTTGATCTCAAACCAACATTCTGATTTTAACCCACTTCTTTGGTAACATTAACCCAACAACATTGCTGTGTTTTAGCCCGTTTATTTGTTAATATAACCCATCAACATGGTTCTATTTTAGCCCATTTATTGGATAACATTAAAGGAGAACTTCGGTCGATTTAAACATGCAGCTTCATTGCTCAAGTCAATCCGTCGAGCGTGCGCTTACTCCCTCACTGGCGGAGACGGAAACGTATTCCAGCATTTTCGTGTTTCTGTTCATAATGTACATGTCCATGTTACAGCCTGTCATGAGCCATGAGCCTTACAATAGCCTGTTAAGCCTGTTAAGTGCACACTCGGTGGATATACTAGTTTGGTCTAGCTACCGGAACACACGGATGTCAACAAACAGGTAAGTAGCTCCTTGCACAAACACACTGTTTTAACTACTTTTTTATTCAGTTTGAGTCATACACGCTACAGTGCTGTGTTGTAAGGTATCTGCTGATGTTGCATAACTTTTGGTGTGAGATGTGGAGCATGTTAAGACGCTTAAAACACAGTGTAAAGTTCTGACCCCATGCTGTTAGCGTTCAATGCTAAATCTCCGTTCAGGGAGCTCTGTAATGGTTGGACCAAATGTGTTCGCGTCTTCGGTACTGGCAAGTCAAGGGTAGCTTGAGCAATGAAGCTGCATGTTTAAATCGACCGAAGTTCTCCTTTAACCCAACAGCAGAGTTGTTTTTAACCCATTTTTGGGTATACAGTCTCAACCCAACATGCTAGGTCAAGCCCATAACCCAACCCTGCTGGTCTAGAACAACCCAGCGTTGGACAGGTCCAACTTTGGACCAGCGTTGGGTTACCCAAATAACCTAAATTGGGTTATTTTCAACCCAGCAGTTTTAAGTGTGTATGGTCTTGTGGACCTCCTAAAATCTATTACTTAATGTAGATCGTCATATTGAATTATGCTTATCATTTTTGAGTGATGCTGGATAGTTTACTCACAATAAAAAGCTCATACATTAAAAAAAAGTTTCAGTCACAGTTTAAATAATCCACACAACAACAAAGAGGCAGAGCTTTTCTTGCCTTTAACTGACTGTTTGCTTCTCTTCTACAGTGATGGACTGACAGCTGCAGATGTGGTCTCCAATTTGTCTCTGAAGCTTAACACTAGCTCCTGCAGCAGATTTAACATTAACCGGGCCAATGTCTGGGATGGTGCCTTAAGAGGGTTCAAGCGATCCACATACCTACGCCATGATGGTGAGATTCACAGATGAGGTTGGGAAAATGGAAGAGGCTTTGGACACTGGTGGGCCCACTCGAGAATTTCTTACTCTTTTGATTGAAGGCAAGACGTGTATTTGAAGGCAAAGACAATGCCAAATACCTCTCATTCGATAGTAAAGGTAATCCTGTTTTGTCATGTTTTTTACAATGTTGTAAATTGATTTGTCCTGACATTGCAATATTGGCATTTTCTAGCTTTGGAAGATGATGAATACTTCCACGTTGGAAGAATGATTGCAGTCTCTATTGTCTTTGGCGGTCCAGGGCCTCGTTGTCTCCCCCCAAACTTCTTCCTGTACCTCGTTGGTAAAGTAAAGGCAATTGAGGCTACAATTGAGGATATCCCTGATGATGAAGTGAGGAAGGCCCTCCTTGAGGTATGTTGTTGGCTTGTGGTGATGAGCAATTTCATATTTCAATTTCAAATCATAAAACTGACACAAAACTTTAAATAAATGTTGATACCTTAGTTTCTGTACATACATACTGTTACTACTACTGTACAGATACTACACTATTAGTCACAGTGTTGCATTATTTCTAATCTGACATTACAGTTATATGCTGCTCTTATTTGTTGGGAAAATGCTTGTTGATAATCCTTTTTATTGATGTGTTAATCTGACCAGCAGAGAGAAATCCAAAGAAATGCCTTACCAACCACTGTTTAAAAAAATGTATGAGTGGTCCCAGCTTCAGTCATTTGTATAAATATAATGTGGTGTTTACCTGTTGTAGTGAAAATAAATAAATGCCATTGCTTTATTGTTTACGCTAGATAAATAATACTACATCACTAAAGGAACTCCAGAGACTCACAGACAAACACTCCAGCATGCTTCAGACAGCAGGCTGTTATCACTTCATGAGGACACTGGACGACAAGAAGAAGGTCAAAGATGATTACATTTAGTGGTATTTCATCTACCGGAACCATCTTTCCATCCAGAGGTATAACATATTCTGTCTATTTGGTGGGCCTTTAACATTTTATTTTACATAGTTAATCATTCTACAAATGCAAAACTTCAATGTATTACAACAAAGGTGTTAGTCTGTGGAAAGACTGTAATGATGAGCTGAAAAAGTGTAAGACTTTATGTTCATGGTTCATCTGTTCAATTATTTTCTTTGTGTTTTGTCCAAAAGGGTTGATTTGTTAAAGCTGACAAAGTTAATTATCATGGACACTGGTGGCTGTAAACAGAACTTTTATTATGATGAGTAGCTCAAGGTGGTGTCAGATTTTAAATATGAGGGAATTATTCTGGACTCATTGTACCTATAAAATAACTATAACATATTAATTATTATAATAACTACAAGTTGTTATTATGTCAATAACCTTTACATGGAAAATGTATATATACTCCAGTAATTACTGTTTACAAATTCACAATGATTATGCAGTTTTTTCTTTTGAATTGTCTGACTGTCAATCTGTATGTTTTGTAGGTTCAAGGAGGGACTTGCGACTCTGGATTTTCTCAATGCCCTGGAACAGCATCCTGCACTGTTCATGCCATTCATGTGCTACAGTGAGAACAAACTGACAGCTGATGCTTTAGAGAGCTTGTTTCGTGTGCAACTCAGTCCACCTGGTAGCACCATGCGTCAGGAGGAGACCAGATCACTGAACTACTGGCAAGACTATCTGCTCTACGTTGAAGGTACTAACTGTTATTATAACTGTAAGAAATATGCAGAATCATCACTGCAACTATCAGTGAAAATAACTAAGTTCTTACAGCCGATAGCTAATGTCTACACTGATTCAAAAGTAGCCATAAGAGAATACGTTTCAGAAATTGCTGTCTGCCTAAATCTGTTCTTAAAAACAAAAGCCTAACTTCTTCTTTGTCTTGGTTCCCTCCCTCTTCTCTCCTCTCTCTCAGAAAAAGAGGCAAGCCTGTCGCTGGAAGACATCCTCATGTTTGGAACTGGGCTGAGGGAAGTTCCTTTTACGTCAATAAAGCCACAGCCACAAATAGCTTTCCAGAAGGGCTCGCGCTTTCCTGTGGCAAATGTGTGTGCCAATACAATCACACTTCCAATTTCACACACCTATGAAGCCTTTCAAGAAGCCATGGATTTTGGCATGCAAAACGGCCCTGGGTTTGGGCTTCCTTAACTCTTGTGCCCTCCTTGACCATTATTTTGGTCATTTGAGTTGTATTCTCTGCATTCATTTTGGCTGTGATCATTCCCTAGCCTTATATTAAGTAGAGATGGGTAGTTTTTATTGAAGTTTGGATTCTTGTGAAATTGTGACTATAACAACTTTCTACACTGTGATAATTAAAAAAAAAAAAAAACAATATCAAGTCTCCTTTGACCAAAATTTGATGCATTGACTTGAGTACTTTTTTTTCAAAGCTCCCTGCAACAAGGTTAATAAAGGGTATTCTCAGTTCCATCCCCGTGCTGTTATATGTCCACGCACATACATGCTCGCAATTCCCATTGTATTTTTTCATTGCTCTGATTTGTTCTTGTAGGTGCTTACACATGCATTGCACACGTGCACATGAAATAATAACAAAATATAATACAAAAAAGTCACATGCCTGCAAAAAATAGCTAGACTTCATTGCAGAGACTTAAAAGTGCCTATATTTCCTTAAAGGTCATACATAAATGTGTTCTTAGGTCTGTGTTCCCCTTGCCCAACAACATAATCAGCTTTCCCATAACAATATTTATTGCAAATAACTGCAATAAGTGCAAAACAAAAAAATGCTTTATACAGTTCATACAGCATGAATATTCCCTGCATTTGGCAGATCAAGCTACCCAGTGGCAGAGATAACAAAGGCAAGTATGCTGCAGGACCATGCAGGAATAGATGTTTCTAAAGCTTTTAAGCGATATATAATTTTGAACAGCAGTTGTCCAGTTGACTGGTGGAACCAGCCCACTCTGTCTCTCCAAGTCTGCAAAGTGAATCTGGAGATTGTCATCACCACACAGACTATGTTGAGCTGGCAGAATGCCATCAAACTGGTGAATGGCTTCCTGGGGCACTGGGAATCCACACTCCCTTCCACCAAACCTAAGGCTGGTCAGAAATGAAAACATTGAAGGCAGTCATCACAAATTAAATCATTTAAGCCTCCAAAAGGTAGGCAAAAAACGTTGAATAAGTATTTGAACTAAAACTACAATAAATCAGCTGTAATACATTTTAAACAAAGACCTTAAATTTCTAACAGAAATCAGCCACAGTTTGATAGCAGCTCTTTTAGTCAAATACAGTCATATTTGCTACTACCACAAGGCACCTTTTAGTATTGAAGCTGATGAATCCATCCTTTTGCTTTGTACAATGACAATGTAGGTTTGGTGTAGAATGGAGCTTGTGTTGTTTAATATATGAATTCCATTCTAATCACACGTCTTTAAACTTACACGAGTGAAAATGCAATCTGATATTTACTGAACATGGTCACATCACACGGGTTAAATACAAACCTGTGAGCGAGGTGGTACATGGCTTCTGGTTTGCCAGATGGACAAGGAGACTGACGAACAGGTCGGATGGTGTGGTTGTTCCAAAGTTGTTTGTAGTCATCAAGCTCTTTCTGCAAGATGTCCAGGAACACATACCGCAGTAAGCACTTGTGCTCATGAGTGCCGTTGAAAAGGTGTCCCTCTCTCAGGTCACTGAAGACTTCAGTCCAGAACTGAGTCCTAATGGTGGAATGACAACATACACAATGTTTTACTACAGTGCTGAACATTGTTCATGGAAATGAGTTCTAAAACAAATGCTTTCTAAAAGTAATAATTTAAACAACAAGCCTGGTTCTAATCCACGAATTATGTATTGGTTCCTTTCTTTGAGATCGTCTCCCTTCTAGTTTCTACAACAAACATTTTTCTAATATTAAATTGCTGATTTCTGCAACAATAACCTTACATAGTAAAATAAGAGCAAACACCTGTCCACAGGTGTTAAAACAAATCTAATCAAAATTAAAACTGCAAGCAGTGATGAACGGGCCCTCGCAGTCCACGCGCGTCGGGGCGTGCTGCCGTCGATGCATGCTGCCGTCGGGGCTTGCTGCCGTCGGGGCTTGCTGCCGTCGATGCATGCTGCCGTCGGGGCTTGCTGCCGTCGGGGCATGCTCGAGCAACACCTTCCGCCGAGGAAGTCGTTGCTTCATAATTCGATGGACTGCTATTGCCGGTTTGAAATAATGTCTGCTGAAGTCAGAAAAACTGTGTCAACTGCTGCATGATTCCCCGGACAAAGACTGAGTCGATGGTCCGCCTCTGGAGCTGGCTGAAGAGAATGTGCACACTAGGCATGATGCAATGAAATAGTTTCAGGAAGAAGCTGAGTATCATCCTCCAGTAGCCTCACAAACCTTCTAGCTTCTCGCACAGTGGTAGGCTCAATCTCCCCTAATGCTTTCAAAACACTGGATGATGCAGATGTTCCATCTCACTCTGTTTGCTCTTGGGAGTCTGTGTGCCACCACTGTGTCACACACACTGGTTCTCTCTGGAGATCTTGAAAAAAATCCATGAAAGCCAGCCAGGTCAGAGAAAAACTGATTAACTGACGGGATGTGAGATGTCACCTGCTGCATGATGAAATCTGAAGAAGAGGAAGAAATTGCAGCTCATGGGGGAGTTGCTGTTGTGCTTGTCCCTCTGGGGCTTTAACAGCCAAAAGTCCTACATCTAAAATAAGACCATCAGCCGAAAGCCAACAAGATTTCCTACATGTCTATGTATATATTGTCTATGTGAAGTTAAAGATGTGGGATCAAAATCAAGCTGAAGAGAACTTTTTCTACAGTTCTTCCAGCTGCTCTCCACTGTAGCTATGATGTCACGCATTCTATTTCACGCAACACCAGCATTAGAATAAACGGCGTTACTCACAGCGTTACTTTTTTCAGTAACAGTTGACCTAATCAATACTACTATTTCCATCGTTACAATGCCGTTACCGACTATTAAATGTGGCGTGTGACAAACTGAAGCTGATCACTGAAGCTGTTGTCATCCATCTCGGCTCTCAGCCGCCGGAGCTGCAGAGCTGTATTTTTTTTCCTCCGGTGAGGGAAGAGGGAGGAGCGAGACAACCGCATAAGTGATGATGATTGGCTCCCTAACGTTGAGTTAGAGTTCTTAAGCCAATCAGTGGCAATGTTCGGTTTACACACAAGCCACACACGCACACAGCAGCATCACACACTCAAACTAGCAGAGGGGAACTGTGGTAATGGTGAGTCCGGAGGGAAAGTTGATGATTTCAAAGTGGAAATACAGACACTACTTTAATCTCCTTTGTCCACATCCGTTGTAAGCAACTCTGAGCACACCTTTTACAAAACTAACACTGGCCAAAACTCTGTTGCTGACGCTGTTGATGATGATAGCTGGCCAGGTGTGGCTAACCTGTGCTCTGCGAACAGCTTCACAGAAACCTGTGACACAGACTGAACTGAATGCAATGATAGACAGGTATGTTGTTGAGAACTTGCTCCCGTTATCAACAGCTGACTCAGACTCCTTCAGAGCACTCATTGACAAAATATCGGGGAGAGCAGGTGCCGGTCAAAGAAATACATTTTCTAAATACATTTGTAGCCAAGCAGCTAAAATGACTGCCGAGCTCAAAAGGGGGAAGAAATAAAAGTAGCGCAACAGTTAATTTCCTGGAAACTAATTACTTTTATAGTGGAGTAATTATGTTACTAACTCAGTTACTTTTTGGGAGAAGTAATTAGTAACTATCACTAATTACTTTTTAAAAGTAACGTGCCCAACACTGCGCAATACACCCCCATTATAAAATCAGAAGACAGCCTACAAATCCTTGAAAGTAAAACTGTGATGATTTGAAAACCATAAAAGATATTTAAAAACTGAATACATGCCCCATAGTTTGAGGTCTTCTGACTCTTTAAAGGTTAGAATGGTGTGTCTAGCTCAACATATTAGGGACAAGGAGATGTTGAAGGTCGATGAGTTTTGAAGAAGACTTTAAGATTTCCCCACTTTATCCCATTGAAACTAATTAGACTGCGATCAGAGCGCCATCTATTGGCCGATTTGCACCAAGTTTTACACAAAGCCTCATCATGCCATACCACACAATGAAGACCATTTATGTGATAATCAGACAGCATTTTGTAAAGATATGCAAGATTGTCTGTTTTCAACACAATATGCAGGAATTTGTCATTTTATATTTCGGGCAGTTTATGGACTATCAAAATTCTTTTGACAAATTTTTGTCAGTAGGGTCGATAGATGCTACATGCAAAGTTTGGTGCAAATTGGTCAAATTCTCTAGGAGGAGTTCGGAAAAGTACGTTTTTCATTTGTCGCGATTTTGCGAACGGAAAGTTACTGCACAAGTGGGCGTGGCCTACATCAAACAATTCAGCTAAATTCATTGAATACAAATATATGTGGATTAATAATGTGGAACATATTAAGTGGGAGTTATGAGCCAAAAACGCTTTTAAATAGAAAATAGCGCCACCTGGTGGTCATTTTCGGTGAGTGAGTCACAGGGGCCATTCTATAGCACCTCTATGAATTTCATTTCCATAAGTGTTATGGTGTGGGCACAGGGCCAATTATACAATTAAAGTGACGCCAGAGCGCCACCTAGTGGTGGATCGGTAAACCCTTTGTCAGATGTCCTCAGGAGGGCACTGACAATAAATGTACCAAGTTTCATCTTATTCCGATGCACCGTTGTGGAGATATAAAATACATCAATTTAAAGAGCGCCACCTTGTGGTCATCGCCTAAAATTTTGCACAGGGCCTCAGGGGATCATGCGGAAGTAGTATCCTGAGTTTCATGTCATTTGATCTGACTACTGTGGAAATATCCAACACTTCCTGTTTTGAGCCAAATCTGCAGGAATTTGTTATTTAATAACTTCAAAATTATTTATTTTAATTAGAATCCTTTAATAACTTTTTGTCAGGAGGGTCCAGAGATGCTGTGTGCCAAGTTTCATGCAAATCGGTGAAATAGCCTGGGAGGAGTTCGAAAAAGTAGGTTTTCGACATTTTGCGACGTAGCAAAAAAAAAACGGTAGGCGGAAATGGGCGTGGCCTATACCACGAGATTCAGCACAATCCACTGAACGCGTGGATGTATGCTTTCTGAATGTGCGACAAAGTATATGGGAGTTATTAGCCTAAACTTGTTTCCTTAATAACAGCGCCACCTAGTGGTGGAAATTCAGGACGACAATAGATTATAAAATTTTTCGCCAGGTGTGACTTATATTCCAAGTTTGGTGAGTTTTGGGGTATGTTCAGGCAGTGAAAAATGCGATCATTTTGTGAGAAGAAAAATAATAATAATCATTTGAAAAACAATAGGGTCCTTGCAGGTTCCCTGCTCGGGCCCTAATAATCATTACGATTACAATAGGGACCTCGCAGGTTCCCTGCTCGGGCCCTAATTAAAACTGCAAGCAGTGATGAACGGGCCCTCGCAGTCCGCGCGCTCGTCGGGGCGTGCCGCCGTCCAAACGCGCCGTGGCTTAAGCCCCGTTGCTCGGTCGTTGTTCACGGAGGCGGCAACCGCCTGCGTTTGGGACAGTGCACGCCGGGGGTGAATATCAGCCTCTTCTCCCAACGTGTGTTTGTAACGCGGTGGGTTGCCCCTGCCAGTATCTAGCGCTTTCAGGTGAAGTCAGAACAACATCCTGCCATCCACAGAAATCCAAATGGACTACAGGTGAATGATTTCTAAAACATTTAGTAAGCAGGTATGTTTTGACAATCGATTCTGCACCGTTATGTTGTGTGAAGTGTTACGGCCTTCTCTTTGCCTTTGTCTGGAATTCAGGCATGGACACCTGTGTTTTTGCAGGGAATAGATTGGAAGTGGGACAGGGAAGGGGGGGTTGTGGCTTGCAGTAAACTTCCTCTGCCCTAAATTCGAACCCGGGTCCACTGCATATGTGGCATGCACTCTAACCACTCGACTACCAACGCAGCTAAGACACTGCCTTCTGTTGTCACTGTGAAGGCAGGAAGGCAGCGCATCATAGGGGAGGATGGAAGTGGAATGCCACAGATT
This sequence comes from Sparus aurata, assembly GCF_900880675.1. Classification (NCBI taxonomy): domain Eukaryota; kingdom Metazoa; phylum Chordata; class Actinopteri; order Spariformes; family Sparidae; genus Sparus; species Sparus aurata. Next base: position 16,051 of record NW_022045125.1, on the reverse strand, counting down.
TAGATAGGTAGTGGAGTGCAGCCAGATGTGATTCTTCCTTTTGGAAAGGGACAGCGGTCAAGTGACCAGGTTTGACCAGCGTCCTGCAGTAGCGGTGTTTAACCAAAGAACTCACTCAGTTGTTTCATATCGCAGTGGAATCCACTTTGTTCATCGCGTAAGAGTTGGGCAGTTGTGTGCCACATTGACAGGGCAGACACAACACGCAAATGGCATTCTTAGCAAATTGGCTTATTTGAAAATTGTGTGCTGTGGCTCACTACCACTCACTTATCCATTATGTGGCTCAACCCATTACGATGCATGCCACATGCAAATTCAGAAAGAGATTTGGGATCGACTGTCAGACTAAAAAGGACGCAAAGATTAAGGATCAACAGCAAAGACAATCTTAACTGATACTACTAAAATAGAAAAAAAACTACAGCACTGCTGTCTGTGAAGTGTGTATGGAATGAAATTATCATAAAACATTATGAAATAGTTCTTGTCAATGATTTTAATGTTCAATTGAATGTTTTATGATTCAGTGATTTCATATGAAATACCCAATGACATGTTTGTTTCTTCTTTTTTGTTACAATGAAGTCAGTTTAAATGTGATAAAATAGTTTTAACGTCATTGATTTTCATGGTAAATTAAATGTTTTATGATTCAATGATTTCAATGTTAGATATGAAATACTAAATTACAGGTTTGTCTCATCTTGTTTGTTGCAATGAATTAATTAGAATCAATATAATTTTGATAAAATGTCGACATTTATTTTGCTGGTAAATTAATCCAAATAGTACTGAAAAGTTGATTGAGACGTCAACCCTGTTATTCTATTCAACCCTGTTACAGTGAGTTGAACCCTGTTACAATGAGTTCAACCCTGTTATGTGACAGATTTTCATACATTTTTGGATATTAAAAAGAAATATTTGAGAAATCTTTGTTGAACTGTGTGTAAACTGTAGAGGACAACAAGAAAATATATAAAGGTCTAATCTAATCTTAATGTCATTGCATATTTTCATAATATATGGAGGCCATATTAACATGAAGGTATCATATCCTACTTGACATTCAAATTAGTATTACTAAGAATAAAATGAAATGTACTTACAATATATTCTTAAAACAAGGGACAGATGATTACCAAGGATCTCCAAGAATTAGTTTGAATATGTTTTGAAATTGTATTCACACAGAGATCACATGGTCTGTTACGGGGTTAAATTAAAAATGGCTAACATGACAAAGAAATTCCTAGTAATGTTTGGCATTCCACGTCTAAGGTGGGAAACAGTATTTTACCATTGGTTCAAATACTCCTTTATCAGATGCAATGTTCAGAAGTACAATAATTTATGGTCTTTTTTCAAAACTCAGAGAACCCAAAAGGCACCCGTTACAGAGAATCACCCATATATTATTAGCGTTGGAATACGCAGTACAATGTCCAACATAACATTAGCATAGGCAAAGCATGCTAAACAGCATGATGGCTTGACATACTGACTGTTAACCACAGCTGTGTTTTGTGTTATTTAAAGATCCCATATCATAAAAAACACGTTTTCTCTGCTCTCAACATATATAAGCTGGTCTTCCCTGAGCCTGCCAACTCCCAGAATAAGGAAAACCACTGATTCCTGCAGTCCACTAACTGGTAACAAGGCGCTCCTACAGGCTGTTCAGATTCTGCTCCTTACGTTATGTAACGAAAGGAGTCATTATCATAGGCCGACCTCCTCTGCGCGGTGATAGGAGATGTCAGAGGGGGGCGCGTTCATCCCCGCGGTGAAGTTCGGTGTGTCCAGCAGAGAGACAGCAGTGTTTCACAATGTTGTCGCTCAGAGCTAGACACGCAATTGCTCTGTTGTTGGTCGTAATAATCAACATAAGTGCCTATATTCTGTCCCAGCTACAGAACAACAGAAGAGACCGTGGTTGTGTTTCCTTTTTAATGACAACGTGCCGGCTGCGGTTCGTGTTAGCTTGTATGTGTGTGCTAACCACTTTACATCGGACTGCTTCAGTAACGAGTGTCAGTACAACGCTGTCTTTGCCTCGGCACTGATCCTCGTAAAACGATCAGTCTCAACCATACCGGACGCAGCAACTGCACCCGAGCCACCTTTAATTGTCGCCGCGATGTGATTACATTTGCCGACGAGTATGGTGAAGTCAGCTGGAAATTGGCTAACGAGTTAGCTCCACTTCGGTCCGCTGTGCAATGGCGTTTGAAGCGAGTGTGATGTTAATGATATTACGATGGACCTAGGTTGTCACAGTAGAAAGTCTGGACACATGTGCAGACTGGAGACAGAAACTATGCGAACAGTGGCCAATAGTTTGAGACCGTGTTTGAGACAAACACAGCTTTCGCTAGCTGTTAGCCATTAGCGACACTATAGTAACTGTAACAACACATACACACAAACTAACATTATTTAGCCACACGAACCATTCTGAAACGTCCTGCTGCAGCCGCAGAGTCTGTACTTCTTCAGAAGCCTCTCCTTCTGGGTCCGATTCTGGGTCAAACTGGTTCGGTTGAGCGAAAAAATCTCCGCGAGCCATAGTGTTACATCCACCGTAAACATTAGCGCATGCCATTAGCATAACGGGCTTCCTCAGAGTGACAGCATCCAAAGCTCCCCAAGTACGCGTTGACAGACGGAGCTCATTAGCATTTAAAGGTGCAGGCACAGAAACAGAGTGCTCTGATTACAGCTCAGCAGACAGACTTTTTGACAGCTGGAATGCAGGACCACGGATGTGTTTGGGGTAATACATATCGAATACAGAGTTGTTGGACCTCTGACAGCTGTGTGACATTGATGAAAAACAGTATAATATGGGACTTTTAACCAAAGAAATGACTCAGTTGTTTAAAATGGCAGGGGCAGCCACTGTGTTCATCGTGGAAAAGTTGGTCAGAATCACTACTACACACATCTTGTTTTGTGCCACACTGACAGGGCAGACACAACACACAAATGGCATTCTTAGCAAATTGGCTTGATTGAAAATTGTGTGCTGTGGCTTACTACCACTGACTTATCCATTATGTGGCTCTAAACATTACCCTTCAATTATTCCATGTTGTAATGTGCAATTTAGACAAAACTATTTGCAAATGCCATGTACATCTGACTATGTTTGTGATCAATGCAGATAAATGAGTGTCAAATGATGCTTCACTTGCCTCCTTTCAAAAATGTATTTATGGCTGTCTATGAATGTCATGCTTTTGATCTAAGTTCTCCTTTGTTTGCTAGTTTTTATTCCATAAAGTGCATGCAGCCACATTTTGAAGTTTCAATCAAATCTGATAAATTTGAGGCTGACTTCCTGCCATGGAATGAAATTATCTAGGGGTTATCCAGAGGTACAAAGTACACCTGTGACACCTGTGACTTGAAAGACAACACTGCCATCTAGTGGCGACTTGTGTCACTCACAGCTTGTAGGAGCCCTAATGGAATGAGATTAAAACTAATTTATGTTTCCAGTGGGTAGGGCTATGGATATGACAGAGTATTGATGCACAGATCTATTCATGGGGACCCCCTCTCGATTCCCTCTAGATTTGGCCTAGATAGGAAATAGTATGAAGGAGTTATCAGGACTTGATGCTTCATGACGAAGGATTGTTATGGCGGGCTCCGCAACTGTCAGCAGGAATGACGTAGGATAAAGATTTCAATAACTTTTCATCTTCAAGGTCAGAGGATGCTACTGAGTGACTTTGAAGTCGGTGGCGTTACATCTGTAGGAGGAGATAATTTAAGTACAAAGATTGTCATAATTCAACATGGCGGCCAAAAGCAAAATGGCAGACTAATTATTGACGCTGAGATTTGTTCGGGGAGACAGCCTCTACAGTTACGAGCAGTTTGGTGTGGATAGGACATTGTATGTTGAAGTTATAAAGCCTCGATGCTTGACGGCGTGAGGACAAAATGGTTTCCACCGCACCGCCAACTTCACCTTGTCACAGCTGAAAGATTTTAATAACTTTTGTTCTTCGAGGCATGAAGAAAATTCCTGAGTTAATTTGAAGACCGTGGTGTTTAAGCTCTAGGACAAGATAATTTTCAAAGTAGGCATGATTTGGACAAAAATGCCGCCACACATCTAAATGACTGCCTTTCTGTTGGACTGACACTAGGAGTCCAAATGGGTTTTTTGTGCGTCCAGACATGAGGAATCTGCATACCAATTTTCGTCCTTCTATGTTACAAGTAGGAGGCGGGGCATCACAATAGGGGGCGCTACAGAGCCCACGCGTCACAGCCACACCCCATGACTACAAAGATCTCATTAGGGCGACTCCCTCTGCATTCCTGAGAGATTTGGCCGAGAAAAGACATTGTATGAAGAAGTTATGAGGACACGATGCTTTACGGCGAAGGATTCCAATTGCCCGCTCCACTGTGGCCAGCAGGTATGACGTAGGATAAAGATTTTAATAACTTTTCATCTTCAAGGTCAGAGGATGCTACTGAGTGACTTTAAAGTCGGTGGTGTTACATCTGTAGGAGGAGATAATTTAAGTACAAAGATTGGCAATATTTCAACATGGCGGCCAAAAGCAAAATGGCAGACTTAGTATTGATGCTGAGATTTGTTCGGGGAGACAGCCTCTACACTTAATGGAAGTTTGGTGTGGATAGGAAATTGTATGTTGAAGTTATAAAGCCTTGATGCTTGATGGCGTGAGAAAAAAAATGGTTTCCACCGCACCGCCCACTAAAGTATGGCGCAGCTGAATGATTTCAATAACTTTTATTCTTCAAGGCATGAAGAAAATTACTGAGTTAATTTGAAGACCGTGGTGTTTAAGCTCTAGGACAAGATAATTTTCAAAGTAGGCATGAATTGGACAAAAATGCCGCCACACATCTAAATGACTGACTTCCTGTTGGAGTGACAGTATCGCTCCAAGACGATTTTTTGTGCGTCTGGTCATGAGGAATCTGCGTATTGATTTTCGTTCTTCTACGCACTTGTGGGAGGCGGGGCTGAACATTAGGGGGCGCTACAGAGCCCGCAGGTCACGACCTCGCCCAACGACATTAAATTATCAAATTTTTCGCCAGATGTGATGTATGTTCCAAATTTGGTGAGTTTTTGGATATGTTCAGGCATCCAAAACTGCAGTCAAAGCGCAGAAGAATAATAAGAAGAATAATTTTTCCAATTTCAATAGGGACCTCACAGGTCGATGACCTGCTCGGGCCCTAATTAAAACTGCGAGCAGTGATGAACGGGCCCTCGCAGTCCGCGCGCACGTCGGGGCGTGCCGCCGTCCAAACGCGCCGCGGCTTAAGCCCCGTTGCTCGGTCGTTGTTCACGGCTGGCTTGACCGCAGTCACTGCACTGGGCTGTGTGAGAAGATAGACTCAGGCTCTGCATGATCTGTTGCTGCTAAACAGGCAGCGCTGCGGGCAACAGTTGGCCTGTGGACTGTTGTTTGACCACTAATGACGTTACTTATTATAACATAGCATTGCACTAGCACATAGCAAGCCTCTGTACTTAGGTCATTCAGTGTGCAGGGCCATCGGCTAACGTTATTAGCTAGCCTGCCTAACAATATGACGGCGTTAGATATCTAACACCATCACACAAATTAGTCAACGTGAACTAAGTTAGCAAGCTTCATGTTTAATTGAAATATCAAACAGAGTAGGCTAATAACATGACACCAATCATTTTAATGCTGTAGTTAACAACTCCAGCACCACTGCTCCCTGGCTTGCTGGTGGCCATGACTTCCTTGTCAGAAAGACGTCGTTGGTGTAGCCACTTGTCACTCAAACATGTCTGACCAATGGGGAAGCACCCGCCCACTGCGGGATGTTTGTGTCAAAATAATTCAATTTAAAAAAAACGACTTCAAAACTTTTTTCACTTCATTCAAAGAAAAAATCACTTCAAATCGAAAAAAATATTTTCAATAAAAAACAACAACACTTCAAATCATTGTATTAATTTTTTTAGGGGGGGATTCAATTTTATTTTTGCATTTGAACAGTTTTTTCTCTGATTGAAAATATTTTTTTTGATTGAAGCAACTTTTTTGGGATTGAATAATTAAGACACAAATGTCCTACCCATAATATGGCCCAAACACAAAAGAGATTCCTTCAATCAAAGAAAACATTTTCAATCAAAAAAAGTGATTTTTTTTATGGGAATTTTTTTGTTGTTGTTTGAAGCCACTTCTTTTTTGATTGAATTATAAAGACACAAATGTCCTACCCATAATGACACAAAACAGTATTACTTCAATCAAAAAAGTTGCTTCAAACATGAAAAACATTTTCAGTCAAAGAAAAACAGTGTTCAAATGCATTTTTTTGAGTCTCAACTATATTTTTGCATTCAAACACTTTTTTTCTTTGATTGAAAAGGTTTTTTTTTGATTGAAGTGAAGGTTTTTTTCATTGAAAATATATATTTTGATTGAAGCAAACTTTTTTTTGATTGAATAATAAAGACACAAATCTACCTTCATAGGAATGCAGGACCACGGATGTGTTTGGGGTGATAACAAACACAGAGTTGTTGGACCTCTGACAGCTGTGTGACATTGATGAAAAACAATATAATATGGGGCTTTTATCCAAAGAAATCACTCAGTTGTTTAAAATGGCAGGGGAAGCCACTTTGTGCATCTTGGAAACGTTGGTCGGAAACACAACTACACACATCTTGTTGTGTGCCACACTGAGAGGGCAGACACAACACACAAATGGCATTCTTAGCAAATTGGCTTGATTGAAAATTGTGTGCTGTAGTTTACTACCACTAACTTATCCATTATGTGGCTCTAAACATTACCGTCCAATTATGCCATGTTGTAATGTGCAAGTCAGACAAAACTGCCTGCAAATGCCATGTACATCTGACTATGTTTGTCATCACTGCAGATAAATGAGTGTCAAATGATGCTTCACTTGCCTCCTTACCAAAATGTATGTATGGCTGTCTATGAATGTCAAGCTTTTGATCTAAGTGTCCTTTGTTTGCTAGTTTTTATTCCATAAAGTGCATGCAGCCACATTTTGAAGTTTCAATAAAATCTGATACATTTGAGGCTGAATTCCTGCCATGGAATGGAATAATCTAGAGGTTATCCAGAGGTTGCAAAGAACAAAGGACACCTGTGACTTGAAAGACAACACTGCCATCTAGTGGCGACTTGTGTCACTCACAGCTTGTAGGAGCCCTAATGGAATGAGATAAAAACTAATTTATGTTTCCAGTGGGTAGCGCTATGGATATGACACAGTATTGATGCACAGATCTATTCAGGGCGACTCCCTCTAGATTCCCTCTAGATTTGGCCGAGCTAGGAAATAGTATGAAGGAGATATCAGCACTTGATGCTTCATGACGAAGGATTGTTATGGCGGGCTCCGCAACTGCCAGCAGGTATGACTTAGGATAAAGATTTTAATAACTTTTCATCTTCAAGGTCAGAGGATGCTACTGAGTGACTTTGAAGTCGGTGGTGTTACATCTGTAGGAGGAGATAATTTAAGTATGAAGATTGGCGTAATTCAACATGGCGGCCAAACGCAAAATGGCAGACTAAGTATTGATGCTGAGATTTGTTAGGGGAGACAGCTTCTACAGTTACAAGCAGTTTGGTGTGGATAGGAAATTGTATGTTGAAGTTATGAAGCCTCGATGCTTGACGGCGTGAGGACAAAATGGTTTCCACCGAACGGCCAACATAACCATCGCGCATTTGAATGATTTTAATAACTTTTGTTCTTCAAGCCATGAAGAAAATTACTGAGTTAATTTGAAGACTGTGGTGTTTAAGCTCTAGGACAAGTTCGTTGTCAAAGTAGGCATGATTTGGACAAAAACGCCGCCACACATCTACATGGCTGCCTTCCTGTTGGACTGACACTAGGGGTCCAAATGTGTTTTTTGTGCGTCCGGTCATGAGGAATATGCGTACCAATTTTCGTCCTTCTATGTTACATGTAGGAGGCGGGGCATCACAATAGGTGGCGCTACAGAGCCCACACGTCACGGCCACGCCCCATGACTACACAGATCTCATCAGGGCGACTCCCTCTGCATTCCTTAGAGATTTGGCCGGGATAAGACATTGTATGAAGAAGTTATGATGATACGATGTTTTACGGCGAAGGATTCCAATTGCCCGCTCCACTGTGGCCAGCAGGTATGACGTAGGATAAAGATTTTAATAACTTTTCATCTTCAAGGTCAGAGGATGCTACTGAGTGACTTTGAAGTCGGTGGCGTTACATCTGTAGGAGGAGTTAATTTAAGTACGAAGATTGGCAATATTTCAACATGGCGGCCAAAATCAAAATGGCCGACTTAGTATTGATGCTGAGATGTGTTCAGGGAGACAGCATCTCCACTTATGAGAAGTTTGGTGTGGATAGGAAATTGTATGTTGAAGTTATAAAGCCTTGATGGTTGACCGCGAGGGAAAAAAATGGTTTCCGTCGCCCCGCCCACTAAAGTATCTCGGAGCTGAAAGATTTTAATAACTTTTGTTCTCCAAGGCATGAAGAAAATTACTGAGATAATGTGAAGACTGTCGTGTTTAAGCTCTAGGACAAGTTCGTTGTCAAAGTAGGCATGAATTGGACAAAAACGCCGCCACACATCTAAATAACTGACTTCCTGTTGGAGTGACGGTATCGCTCCAAGACGATTTTTTGTGCGTCTGGTCATGAGGAACCAGCGTATTGATTTTCGTTCTTCTACGCACTTGTGGGAGGCGGGGCTGAACTTTAGGGGGCGCTACAGAGCCAGCAGGTCACGACCTCGCCCAACGACATTAAATTATCAAATTTTTCGCCAGATGTGACGTATATTCCAAATTTGGTGACTTTTTGGGTATGCTCAGGCTTCCAAAACTGCAGTCAAAGCGCAGAGGAATAATAATAATAATGAAGAATAATTCTTCCAATTACAATAGGGACCTCACAGGTCGATGACCTGCTCGGGCCCTAATTAAAACTGCAAGCAGTGATGAACGGGCCCTCGCAGTCCGCGCGCGCGTCGGGGCGTGCCGCCGTCCAAACGCGCCGCGGCTTAAGCCCCGTTGCTCATTGTTCACGGAGGCGGCAACCGCCTGCGTTTGGGACGGTGCACGCCGGGGGTGAATATCAGCCTCTTCTCCCAACGTGTGTTTGTCACGCGGTGGGCTGCCCCTGCCAGTATTAAGCGCTTTCAGGGGAAGTCAGAAATCCAAATGGACTACAGGTGAATGATTTCTAAAACACTTAATAATCAGGTACGTTTTGACAATCAATTCTGCACCGTTACGTTGTGTGAAGTGTTACGGCCTTCTCTTTGCCTTTGTCTGGAATTCAGGCACGGACACCTGTGTTTTTGCAGGGAACAGATTGGAAGTGGGACAGAGGGGGGGGGTTGTGGCTTGCAGTAAACTTCCTCCGCCCTAAATTTGAACCCGGGTCCACTGCATATGTGGCATGCACTCCAACCACTCGACCACCGGCGCAGATAAGACACAGCCTTCTGTTGTCACCGTGAAGGCAGGAAGGCAGCGCATCATAGGGGAGGATGGAAGTGGAATGCCACAGATTTAGATAGGTAGTGGAGTGCAGCCAGATGTGATTCTTCCTTTTGGAAAGGGACAGCGGTCAAGTGACCAGGTTTGACGAGCGTCCTGCAGTAGCGGTGTTTAACCAAAGAACTCACTCAGTTGTTTCATATCGCAGTGGAATCCACTTCGTTCATCGCGTAAGAGTTGGGCAGAATCACAACTACACACATCTTGTTGTGTGCCACATTGACAGGGCAGACACAACACACAAATGGCATTCTTAGCAAATTGGCTTATTTGAAAATTGTGTGCTGTGGCTCACTACCACTCACTTATCCATTATGTGGCTCAACCCATTACGATGCATGCCACATGCAAATTCAGAAAGAGATTTGGGATCGTCTGTCAGACTAAAAAGGACGCAAAGATTAAGGATCAACAGCAAAGACAATCTTAACTGATACTACTAAAATAGAAAAAAACTACAGGACTGCTGTCTGTTAAGTGTGTATGGAATGAAATTATCATAAAACATTATGAAATAGTTCTTGTCAATGATTTTAATGTTCAATTGAATGTTTTATGATTCAGTGATTTCATATGAAATACCCAATGACATGTTTGTTTCTTCTTTTTTGTTACAATGAAGTCAGTTTAAATGTGATAAAATAGTTTTAACGTCATTGATTTTCATGGTAAATTAAATGTTTTATGATTCAATGATTTCAATGTTAGATATGAAATACTAAATTACAGGTTTGTCTCATCTTGTTTGTTGCAATGAATTAATTAGAGTCAATATAATTGTGATAAAATGTCGACATTTATTTTGCTGGTAAATTAATCCAAATAGTATTGAAAAGTTGATTGAAACGTCAACCCTGTTATTCTATTCAACCCTGTTACAGTGAGTTCAACCCTGTTACAATGAGTTCAACCCTGTTATGTGACAGATTTTCATACATTTTTGGATATTAAAAAGAAATATTTGAGAAATCTTTGTTGAACTGTGTGTAAACTGTAGAGGACAACAAGAAAATATATAAAGGTCTAATCTAATCTTAATGTCATTGCATATTTTCATAATATATGGAGGCCGTATTTACATGAAGGTATCATATCCTACTTGACATTCAAATTAGTATTACTAAGAATAAAATGAAATGTACTTACAATATATTCTTAAAACAAGGGACAGATGATTACCAAGGATCTCCAAGAATTAGTTTGAATATGTTTTGAAATTGTATTCACACAGAGATCACATTGTCTGTTACGGGGTTGAATTAAAAATGGCTAACATGACAAAGAAATTCCTAGTAATGTTTGGCATTCCACGTCTAAGGTGGGAAACTGTATTTTACCAGAGGTTCAAATACTCCTTTATCAGATGCAATGTTCAGAAGTACAATAATTTATGGTCTTTTTTCAAAACTCAGAGAACCCAAAAGGCACCCGTTACAGAGAATCACCCATATATTATTAGCGTTGGAATACGCAGTACAATGTCCAACATAACATTAGCATAGGCAAAGCATGCTAAACAGCATGATGGCTTGACATACTGACTGTTAACCACAGCTGTGTTTTGTGTTATTTAAAGATCCCATATCATAAAAAACACGTTTTCTCTGCTCTCAACATATATAAGCTGGTCCTCCCTGAGCCTGCCAACTCCCAGAATAAGGAAAACCACTGATTCCTGCAGCCCACTAACTGGTAATAAGGCGCACCTACAGGATGTTCAGATTCTGCTCCTTACGTTATGTAACGAAAGGAGTCATTATCATAGGCCGACCTCCTCTGCGCGGTGATAGGAGATGTCAGAGGGGGGCGCGTTCATCCCCGCGGTGAAGTTCGGTGTGTCCAGCAGAGAGACAGCAGTGTTTCACAATGTTGTCGCTCAGAGCTAGACACGCAATTGCTCTGTTGTTGGTCGTAATAATCAACATAAGTGCCTATATTCTGTCCCAGCTACAGAACAACAGACCGGCAGAGACCGTGGTTGTGTTTCCTTTTTAATGACAACGTGCCGGCTGCGGTTCGTGTTAGCTTGTATGTGTGTGCTAACCTCTTTACATCGGACTGCTTCGGTAACGAGTGTCAGTACAACGCTGTCTTTGCCTCGGCACTGATCCTCGTAAAACGATCAGTCTCAACCATACCGGACGCAGCAACTGCACCCGAGCCACCTTTAATTGTCGCCGCGATTTGATTACAGTTGCCGACGAGTATGGTGAAGTCAGCTGGAAATTGGCTAACGAGTTAGCTCCACTTCGGTCCGCTGTGCAATGGCGTTTGAAGCGAGTGTGATGTTAATGATATTACGATGGACCTAGGTTGTCACAGTAGAAAGTCTGGACACATGTGCAGACTGGAGACAGAAACTATGCGAACAGTGGCCAATAGTTTGAGACTGTGTTTGAGACAAACACAGCTTTCGCTAGCTGTTAGCCATTAGCGACACTATAGTAACTGTAACAACACATACACACAAACTAACCATTCTGAAACGTCCTGCTGCAGCCGCAGAGTCTGTACTTCTTCAGAAGCCTCTCCTTCTGGGTCCGATTCTGGGTCAAACTGGTTCGGTTGAGCGAAAAAATCTCCGCGAGCCATAGTGTTACATCCACCGTAAACATTAGCGCATGCCATTAGCATAACGGGCTTCCTCAGAGTGACAGCATCCAAAGCTCCCCAAGTACGCGTTGACAGACGGAGCTCATTAGCATTTAAAGGTGCAGGCACAGAAACAGAGTGCTCTGATTACAGCTCAGCAGACCGACTTTTTGACAGCTGGAATGCAGGACCACGGATGTGTTTGGGGTAATACATATCAAATACAGAGTTGTTGGACCTCTGACAGCTGTGTGACATTGATGAAAAACAGTATAATATGGGACTTTTAACCAAAGAAATCACTCAGTTGTTTAAAATGGCAGGGGCAGCCACTGTGTTCATCGTGGAAAAGTTGGGCAGAATCACTACTACACACATCTTGTTTTGTGCCACACTGACAGGGCAGACACAACACACAAATGGCATTCTTAGCAAATTGGCTTGATTGAAAATTGTGTGCTGTGGCTTACTACCACTGACTTATCCATTATGTGGCTCTCAACATTACCCTTCAATTATTCCATGTTGTAATGTGCAATTTAGACAAAACTACCTGCAAATGCCATGTACATCTGACTATGTTTGTGATCAATGCAGATAAATGAGTGTCAAATGATGCTTCACTTGCCTTCTTTCAAAAATGTATTTATGGCTGTCTATGAATGTCATGCTTTTGATCTAAGTTCTCCTTTGTTTGCTAGTTTTTATTCCATAAAGTGCATGCAGCCACATTTTGAAGTTTCAATCAAATCTGATAAATTTGAGGCTGACTTCCTGCCATGGAATGAAATTATCTAGGGGTTATCCAGAGGTACAAAGTACACCTGTGACACCTGTGACTTGAAAGACAACACTGCCATCTAGTGGCGACTTGTGTCACTCACAGCTTGTAGGAGCCCTAATGGAATGAGATTAAAACTAATTTATGTTTCCAGTGGGTAGGGCTATGGATATGACAGAGTATTGATGCACAGATCTATTCATGGGGACCCCCTCTCGATTCCCTCTAGATTTGGCCTAGATAGGAAATAGTATGAAGGAGTTATCAGGACTTGATGCTTCATGACGAAGGATTGTTATGGCGGGCTCCGCAACTGTCAGCAGGAATGACGTAGGATAAAGATTTCAATAACTTTTCATCTTCAAGGTCAGAGGATGCTACTGAGTGACTTTGAAGTCTGTGGCGTTACATCTGTAGGAGGAGATAATTTAAGTACAAAGATTGGCATAATTCAACATGGCGGCCAAAAGCAAAATGGCAGACTAATTATTGACGCTGAGATTTGTTCGGGGAGACAGCCTCTACAGTTACGAGCAGTTTGGTGTGGATAGGACATTGTATGTTGAAGTTATAAAGCCTCGATGCTTGACGGCGTGAGGACAAAATGGTTTCCACCGCACCGCCAACTTCACCTTGTCACAGCTGAAAGATTTTAATAACTTTTGTTCTTCGAGGCATGAAGAAAATTCCTGAGTTAATTTGAAGACCGTGGTGTTTAAGCTCTAGGACAAGATAATTTTCAAAGTAGGCATGATTTGGACAAAAATGCCGCCACACATCTAAATGACTGCCTTCCTGTTGGACTGACACTAGGAGTCCAAATGGGTTTTTTGTGCGTCCAGACATGAGGAATCTGCGTACCAATTTTCGTCCTTCTATGTTACAAGTAGGAGGCGGGGCATCACAATAGGGGGCGCTACAGAGCCCACGCGTCACAGCCACACCCCATGACTACACAGATCTCATTAGGGCGACTCCCTCTGCATTCCTGAGAGATTTGGCCAAGATAAGACATTGTATGAAGAAGTTATGAGGACACGATGCTTTACGGCGAAGGATTCCAATTGCCCGCTCCACTGTGGCCAGCAGGTATGACGTAGGATAAAGATTTTAATAACTTTTCATCTTCAAGGTCAGAGGATGCTACTGAGTGACTTTGAAGTCGGTGGTGTTACATCTGTAGGAGGAGATAATTTAAGTACGAAGATTGGCAATATTTCAACATGGCGGCCAAAAGCAAAATGGCAGACTTAGTATTGATGCTGAGATTTGTTCGGGGAGACAGCCTCTACACTTAATGGAAGTTTGGTGTGGATAGGAAATTGTATGTTGAAGTTATAAAGCCTCGATGCTTGATGGCGTGAGGAAAAAATGGTTTCCACCGCACCGCCCACTAAAGTATGGCGCAGCTGAATGATTTCAATAACTTTTATTCTTCAAGGCATGAAGAAAATTACTGAGTTAATTTGAAGACCGTGGTGTTTAAGCTCTAGGACAAGATAATTTTCAAAGTAGGCATGAATTGGACAAAAATGCCGCCACACATCTAAATGACTGACTTCCTGTTGGAGTGACAGTATCGCTCCAAGACGATTTTTTGTGCGTCTGGTCATGAGGAATCTGCGTATTGATTTTCGTTCTTCTACGCACTTGTGGGAGGCGGGGCTGAACATTAGGGGCGCTACAGAGCCCGCAGGTCATGACCTCGCCCAACGACATTAAATTATCAAATTTTCGCCAGATGTGATGTATGTTCCAAATTTGGTGAGTTTTTGGATATGTTCAGGCATCCAAAACTGCAGTCAAAGCGCAGAAGAATAATAAGAAGAATAATTTTTCCAATTTCAATAGGGACCTCACAGGTCGATGACCTGCTCGGGCCCTAATTAAAAGCTGCAAGCAGTGATGAACGGGCCCTCGCAGTCCGCGCGCAGCGTCGGGGGCGTGCCGCCGTCCAAACGCGCCGCGGCTTAAGCCCCGTTGCTCGGTCGTTGTTCACGGCTGGCTTGACCGCAGTCACTGCACTGGGCTGTGTGAGAAGATAGACTCAGGCTCTGCATGATCTGTTGCTGCTAAACAGGCAGCGCTGCGGGCAACAGTTGGCCTGTGGACTGTTGTTTGACCACTAATGACGTTACTTATTATAACATAGCATTGCACTAGCACATAGCAAGCCTCTGTACTTAGGTCATTCAGTGTGCAGGGCCATCGGCTAACGTTATTAGCTAGCCTGCCTAACAATATGACGGCGTTAGATATCTAACACCATCACACAAATTAGTCAACGTGAACTAAGTTAGCAAGCTTCATGTTTAATTGAAATATCAAACAGAGTAGGCTAATAACATGACACCAATCATTTTAATGCTGTAGTTAACAACTCCAGCACCACTGCTCCCTGGCTTGCTGGTGGCCATGACTTCCTTGTCAGAAAGACGTCGTTGGTGTAGCCACTTGTCACTCAAACATGTCTGACCAATGGGGAAGCACCCGCCCACTGCGGGATGTTTGTGTCAAAATAATTCAATTTAAAAAAAACGACTTCAAAACTTTTTTCACTTCATTCAAAGAAAAAATCACTTCAAATCGAAAAAAATATTTTCAATAAAAAACAACAACACTTCAAATCATTGTATTTATTTTTTTAGGGGGGGATTCAATTTTATTTTTGCATTTGAACAGTTTTTTCTCTGATTGAAAATATTTTTTTGATTGAAGCAACTTTTTTGGGATTGAATAATTAAGACACAAATGTCCTACCCATAATATGGCCCAAACACAAAAGAGATTACTTCAATCAAAAAAATATTTTCAATCAAAAAAAGTGTTCAAATGCAATTTTTTGAGTCTCAAATATTTTTTGCATTTAAAAACTTTTTCTATGATTGAAAATGTTTTTTTTGATTGAAGTGATTTTTTTAATGGGAATTTTTTTGTTGTTGTTTGAAGCCACTTCTTTTTTGATTGAATTATAAAGACACAAATGTCCTACCCATAATGACACAAAACAGTATTACTTCAATCAAAAAAGTTGCTTCAAACATGAAAAACATTTTCAGTCAAAGAAAAACAGTGTTCAAATGCA
>NW_022045124.1:139789-159789 GCF_900880675.1 Sparus aurata | reverse complement strand
TCACAGTGAGGACAGCAGGTGTGAAAGTCTGAACATCTGTCTCCATAAACACTGTTTCACGTCTCGTCCTCAGAAGCTGCCGGAGGTGAATGAAGTGAACGATTACACTGTGAAGGAAACGAACCACAGTAACGACGCGGCAGTGCAAGAATTCAAAGGTAGCTCCAAAACTACCAGCTTTGAACTCTGAGAGCGATGGAGGTCAGTGTGAAGACAGAGAACTCACTACAGAGGTGATTTACTCTACAGAGGTGATTTACACTACAGAGGTGATTTACTCTACAGAGGTGATTTACTCTACAGAGGTGATTTACACTACAGAGGTGATTTACTCTACAGAGGTGATTTACTCTACAGAGGTGATTTACACTACAGAGGTGATTTACACTACAGAGGTGATTTACTCTACAGAGGTAATTTACTCTACAGAGGTGATTTACACTACAGAGGTGATTTACTCTACAGAGGTGATTTACGCTACAGAGGTGATTTACGCTACAGAGGTGATTTACACTACAGAGGTGATTTACACTACAGAGGTGATTTACGCTACAGAGGTGATTTACTCTACAGAGGTGATTTACACTACAGAGGTGATTAACACTACAGAGGTGATTTACACTACAGAGGTGATTTACGCTACAGAGGTGATTCACTCTACAGAGGTGATTTATGCTACAGAGGTGATTTACGCTACAGAGGTGATTCACTCTACAGAGGTGATTTACACTACAGAGGTGATTTACGCTACAGAGGTGATTCACACTACAGAGGTGATTTACACTACAGAGGTGATTTACTCTACAGAGGTGATTTACTCTACAGAGGTGATTTACACTACAGAGGTGATTAACACTACAGAGGTGATTTACGCTACAGAGGTGATTCACTCTACAGAGGTGATTTACACTACAGAGGTGATTAACACTACAGAGGTGATTTACACTACAGAGGTGATTTACTCTACAGAGGTGATTTACACTACAGAGGTGATTAACACTACAGAGGTGATTTACACTACAGAGGTGATTTACTCTACAGAGGTGATTTACACTACAGAGGTGATTAACACTACAGAGGTGATTTACACTACAGAGGTGATTACGCTACAGAGGTGATTCACTCTACAGAGGTGATTTATGCTACAGAGGTGATTTACGCTACAGAGGTGATTCACTCTACAGAGGTGATTTACACTACAGAGGTGATTTACGCTACAGAGGTGATTCACACTACAGAGGTGATTTACACTACAGAGGTGATTTACTCTACAGAGGTGATTTACACTACAGAGGTGATTAACACTACAGAGGTGATTTACACTACAGAGGTGATTTACGCTACAGAGGTGATTCACTCTACAGAGGTGATTTATGCTACAGAGGTGATTTACGCTACAGAGGTGATTTACTCTACAGAGGTAATTTACACTACAGAGGTGATTTACTCTACAGAGGTGATTTACACTACAGAGGTGATTTACACTAAAGAGGTGATTTACTCTACAGAGGTGATTTACACTACAGAGGTGATTTGCTCTACAGAGGTGATTTACTCTACAGAGGTAATTTACTCTACAGAGGTGATTTACACTACAGAGGTGATTTACACTACAGAGGCGATTAAGGGCGTTTTCACACCTATAGTTCGTTTGCTCTGGTCCGAATCAGGGACCAACTTGTTACAATGTTGCATATTGCCTCGAGTTTGGTTTGTGTTCACACGGCAGCATTTACAAGCAGACCAAAATGTATGATGCGCAAGGAAACTGCTCTCTAATTGGTCTGAATTTCGAAAAAACGCTGCAGCAATTCAGCTGAATTTAGCACCGAGCAGACAGGAAGTCAAGCAGTGAAACAACAACAATATGGCATCCGGCTACTTTTCAAAATAAAACACTCCGTCTTGACACCAGCACACAAGTCTCAAAAAAGAGACAAACACAAGCTCTTCTTCTGATCCTTCGGTCGGGAAAACTTTGTGTTGTTGTTTTTATAACACAGACCTATAACTGCGGTCGCGAGTGATCATGTGATTATCGCGGGAACTCCTCAGCCTGGCGACGCCAGCTGTCTACCGCACTGTGCCGTGTCCGACTCAAAACGCAACTGATGGGGGTTACCGGACAGCGGAGCAAAACACCTGACCGGGCCGTAACACAGCGGACACGTATCCAGTGGAAATTCGGGGTTAAGCACTGATGCTTCCTGCAGTTGGGTCGGATCGAAGTTGGATCATGTTCTCACCACAAACGAACCGTACCAGAGTTTGTTTGGAACCGGACCGAGACCACCTCTTCTAAAAGGTCTCGGTCCGGTTGTTTTGGTCCGCACCCGAGTGATTGATGTGTTCACACCTTCCCAAACAAACTGCACCAAGGGGGTAAACACTCCAGGGTTCGATTCAACCGAACTAAACAAGGCAGGTGTGAAAAGGCCTTAACAGTACAGAGGTGATTTACAGTACAGAGGTGATTTACAGTACAGAGGTGATTTACTCTACAGAAATGATTTACAGCAGCTCTGACCAGGACTGTGACTCCGGGGTTGAGAAGACACATCAGGAGAGGACAGAGAGAGAGAGTCGGACATCATCGGACATTTTCTCTTAACTGTAGATTTAATAAGTCATCTTAATTATTGTTTATATATTTTTTTCCCCATGTGTTCTTCAGCAGATGAAACACACTGACAGATATATATCATATAATGAGCGTGTTCTTGTCTCTGTGCTGTTTGGTGCCATTGGATGCTTTTCTTACTATGTTTTTATCATTTACATTTCTTTTTATTTCCATGTTTTTTAGCTTGTTGCCTGCTGGGGACTGACTCAGAAATGTGGTTTAAATAATTAAAGCTGACTGTAACTGGCATCTCATGAGTTTATATGATTGTTATACATCATCCAGGTGGTTTAGAACCAGGGATCGTCTTGTGATCGTCTCTCGGAGGGACGGCGAACAGTTAAAATGAGCTTCACGAGCTTCGCCGTCATTGAAATGCAGAGCAGCAGCGCAACACACACACAGCATCATTTATCTCCGTCTTCCATCAGCCTCTTTGTCAGTCACTTCATTAGCATATCTCCTCCCGGTACCTGGGTGGGAGAGCCAATCAGATGTTATCGCTCGCCGGCACGGAAGAAAAACTCTTTTCAGAGACGAGAAATCATCGAGAGCGGGAAGAGAAGCCTGCACGCTGGATCATTATCGTCTCCTCTGAAATATACATGTGCATAAATATGCATCCGTGTGCACATACAGCAGGTTGTTGTAGCGATCATTAAAGCTGGGGATGAATCATTATCATATTGACTGTTAGCGCAGTAACCTGCGCTGACACCCGACGCCTCTGCAGGTCTGCTTCCTGTAAACTGACTGCTCAGCACAGCGCTGTTTTCAGGAGTGTCGGGGAAAATGATAGGATTCAGAAAACAGATTCACAGCAGCAGGTATGAGGTCCAACATCCAGAGGGACGCCGTGTTTACATCATATATCTGCCTTTATGTTGCCGTCTCTTGTCACACAGAACTTCCTCTCTGCTGCTGCGGGACGTCATTATTTACAGGAAATGAACCTTCCAGGTGTGAAGACGAGCTTTCAAAGTGCTGACAGATGCAGTTTGTGGGTTACGGACCCGATGGAGCGGCGCTGGGTGTATTCAGATTGGAGTTTGAATGAGTGAGTGAGTTTCTTTCACAGTGCAGCTGGAGTCGTGTGTTCGTGTCTCAGTGTTTAAATGTTATTTTACTCTTTAAATACATTAAACATCATCTTGACGTCGCAGGCCGCAGTCAGGAAGGATTTTAAGGGTCTTTGTGGCGACCACAACCAGAAAGTCGTCTCCTGTCCATCTCTGATCCTGGAGAACAAACCCTGATGCTTTCTAACCTTCACCAGGTGGTTTTTGTGTCTAAACTAACCAGAGCATCAGCACAGAGCTGCAGCAGAGGAACAGGAACTTCAACCTAAACAAACGTGAAGCTGCGACATGAAGACACGCTCAGTTTTGACTCATCTGTGCTTATGTCTCAGGCTTTTCTTGTGAAAGGAACCAAAGCAGAAACAAAACAAGTCGTTAATGAATGTTCAGCCTTCTCGTCTGTGTGATTTGGCTGCTGTAGTTTATTTCTCCACTGACTGTATTTGACATCTTTATGAAGTCTTTCAGTGGGTGAAGCTTTCCGGTCCATCGATCACATCAGTGTTTGTCGGCGTTAATATTCACAGAGAGGTTGTATTAATATGGATATTCAGCGTCGAGGCGTCGACCTTGTTACTCTCATACAGCGGCGTTCACTTAAAGCTCCCTGTGGAGTTCTGATGTAAACAAACTGCTGAGTTCACACTCAGCTTCACACCGACACGTCTGCGTCCTCCAGCGCCGTTCATCGTCCTCGCTGCGTTTCCTTCCTCACATAACAAATCTGAACATACATACACATGTTTTTATGCTCAGTGTTAGTCACTTCCTGAGGATGTATCTCTGTATCAAGGTTAGAAGTGATAGTTTTCTATAAATATGAGCACACAGGAACTGCTAACAGCTAATTCAGCGAACATAACGGTGATGATTTAAATTAAAATAGGCTCAGCTGAAGTTACAAACACTAACTCCACTGCCAAACTGAGCATGATTTATCCCCAGATAAAAGGAATACAAAAAAATAATAATACAAGAAAAGATCAATTAAATTTAACTTCAAACTGTGTGCTGGTGTGTGTTTGTGCCAGCAGAACAAAGCGACGGTTCACAGGTCTCTCTGTTGCCTTAAATCCTTCATCCTCCGTCCCCGGAGACGCCTGGACCTCCATATTAAACCTGATGTCCTCATTCAAGTGCACTCCAACTGGATCTGCTAATCTGCTCTCCTGTCTCTGTAACACCTGCACCGGCTCAGTCATGTCAGCAGAATGGAACATCGCCAAACCCAGACAAACACCTCCTGCTGTGTATCGAGCGGGCCGGCGGCACCAGACAGCCTCCCGGTGATACCGGGATGTCTGCAGGCTCGACATGAAGGGAAACACCATCGACCCCGAGGCATGGCTGACTTCAGGGAAGCTTCACAATGAGCAGACAGGAGACATGAGCTGTGGGAGGGCAGGAGGACACCGGCGCTGCCCAAATCAATACTGACGGTACAAAAACATTGGACCCGTCCCGTGAGGGAAAAACCACACCTGTTGTTTCAGCACTGACTCCAGGAAAGAGTTCTGGACGCTGCGTATAACGTAGAAAACACAATGTGAACATTTACTCAGCTGAAACAGTCCGACACAATATCTCTCATCAGCTTCAACTCATCCACTCCTCATTACTAAACCACTTGTGACTCGTGTTATGTTGGACCTACAAGAAAAAGTAGTTCATTTGACTTTTACACTTCCAGAACCAGGGGCGCTGAAAACACCACCGCCCACTGAGCATCTGTGGAGCCGCGGGTTGCCAGGTCCAGTCAGCTTAATCACCTAAATCAGCAAGATATTAGAAACCAGCTCTGCAGGTCCTCCCAGGAAATATCTGTTTCAGAGACTTTGTTTACTCGATTCTTTTCCCGTTGAATACTTTTAATTTAAAAAACATTCCTTTTCAGCAGATGTGTAAACATCCGAACATCCTTGAAGACCTTCACTGAGAAATGAGAATTATTCCTTAGTAGTACTTATTCCTTCCTAGAGTATTTCCTGCTCTCTCTCCATTTCTCTTTCCGCCTCGTCCATATTAAGTTCACGCCAGCAAACAACATTCAGTGAAGCTTTAGTGTTGTTGAGGTTGAAACTGAAGCATTTTAGAGTTAAAGGGATATTCCGGTGTAAGTTTAATCCATGGTCTAACACACCGTGAAACTGTGTTAGACTCCCTCTCGAGAGATCAAGTTAGCAGACCGCTAATTTACGGAGTTCCGCGGCTCATGGATGAAACTCCGTAAATTAGCGGTCTGCTAACTTGATCTCTCCAGAGGGAGTCTAACACAGTTTCACGGTGATTTAGACCATGGATTAAACTTACACCGGAATATCCCTTTAAGAGGTGTTTAAATTTGACTCCCCAGGGGAATCTGGATGGTTTGCTGGTGGATCTGATTTGCTAGGCTAAGCTAACGACGTCCTGACTCTGTAGCACCGGCTGGTCAACAGGAGACGTCGTGTCTCTTCTCATCTTTATGTAACCTTCAGTTGTATAAATAAAATATACATTTAAGCTACCTGGGTGATTTAAACTCCACAACAAGGTATAAATGAGCTCAAAGTGAAGCAGCTGAGTGAAATATCTCTACATCCGGTCTCATTATATGTCGAGGTGTTCTATAATTTATGCTCTAAGTATCTTACATAATGGATAGCAATTTACACTGGCCTCTAACCTGCAGCCTTACACCTCCTGCCTGTACATAATGGATGTGTTTGCACTTTCACTGGATGCAGACAGGATGAGGCTAATGTGTGTGCAGGTGAGGAAGAGCAAACCACAGAAATCTGTTCTGCTGTGAACGTACAGACTTCCTGTTCCACTGTCTCTCTTTCTTTATCTCCTACTGATAAAACAGCAGCGTTTTATTGAAGTTCTGCCTCATAAAGACACGGACAGTTAATGAAGAGTCAGAGACGCTGAGAAAAAGTTTAAAAAGTTTTCAGGCGTTAATGTTTAATTTTGTTTCACTATCTTACCCAAAGAAATGTTCAAAATAGGGAAAATCTTGACTTAATACTTAAAAAAATACATGTTTCTTCTTTATTTTTAATTAGTGTTGTTTTTAGACGTCATTGTGATATTTAACAGTCAACTGTCACTGAAATATAATGAATGTATGAATCTCCGATATCAACTGTTAAATATAAAATATATATATAATCTGGAGCATTTTTCTGACATCGTTCAGTTGAATCCTGTGATAGTGCTGCTAACGAGCTAACATGTGATACAATGATACAACAAGGACCTTTTAGCCTCAGTCTGTTAGCATGATATTATGAATGTATCTGTTCATGTGGGCTTTACTTTAGATCCCACTGCTTTGCTTGCCCTACTCTGCCTCTGATTGGCTTGCGTCTGTCGTTTTCATGCGACCAAAGCCTCGACGTCTTCGTGGTCTAACAGTGTCTCTGGGCTGGTTAGGGAGAGCAGACCAGCGGACACCAGGCCTGTCCACTCGGCTCAGCCTGGAGATGCAGCAAAGAGCGGTTTTGGAGGACAAGTGATCCCAAGAGGAGGACAAAGAGGTCGGTATGTTTACTGGGAGAACTACGGTTCATAAACCATTGATCAGATATCAATGATCCACTGTGATCCACTGTGATCCACTCCGTTACCCCGAGATTCCACCAGATACGTGTCCGCTGCGTTACGGCTCCAATCCGGTTTTGCTTTGCTGTCCAGTATCAGTCCGCCAAGGCGCTGTACTATCAACAACTGGCTTCACGAAACTGAGGAGTTTCCGCGATTATATCATAATCCCTCACGACCGCATATACAGGACGAAGTGTTCCCGACCAAAGGATCAGCAGAAGAGCTTGTGTTTGTCTCTGTTTTGAGATTTGTGTGCTGGCGTCAACACGGAGTGTTTTATTTTGAAGTAACCAGAAGTTATATTGTTGTTTCGGTGACTTCCTGTCTGCTCGGTGCTAAATTCAGCTGAATTGCTGCATCGTGCTCTGGCATCCGCCAAATATATAGAAGTCCTGGTTATCTGTTCCGGAGTATTTGTAATTGCATAGCTACTGTTCTGTTGAACCTTATTATTACCTTGTTGTTATTTTTTTACACAAAATTACATGTTGTAGTATCGATAAGAGTATCGATAAAAACGCGATATTCGATATACATCCCTACATATATGGCACAGAAGTTTACAATAATAAACAGCCCTGTGATTCCACCAGACACGTGTTCGCTGTGTTACAACTCTGCCACGGCGGCGGAGCTGATCGGATTTACAGTAGTCTATGTGTTAACTTCCACCAGGAGCGTACCTGTTCAGAACAGATACGCACCTGCTGGAAGTTAACACACAGACTACTGTAATCCGATCAGGACGGAACAGGTACGCAGGACTTGTATTTCTGACGGATGTAGGAGCACGAGGCATCAATTCAGCTGAATTTAGCACCGAGCAGACAGGAAGTCACAAAAGTAAAAAAACTAAAAAGTACCGATAACAGTACCGTCTGTCCAGAATCTTGACGGTACCCTGGTATCGACCCAAGTAGGAGCCAGTACCAAAAAGTACCGGTCCTGGGTAAACATCCCTATATATGTGAGTTTAGACCTGAATGCTGCAATAATCAACATTTAAGCTAACAGCTGTATATGAGCTACACGTCATGTAGTTCAAGCAGAAACTGTAAATAAAGTAATCATGAGTAAACTCACCTGCAGGTTTGCACAAGTGGAAAACATACAAGCGCTGTCCATGGGCTTGATTGCGTTGCCGTGTAGAGACGGAGCAGGTTTGGAGATGATGGGCGGCTGGGCGGGAGGTAAGAAGGTGGATGACGGCTCGGTCACAAGGAGAGTCCCTCCCTCCGAACCGTAACCGAACGACTGGATGGCATTTTCTGTGACGGGAGATAAAGAAGGCAGAGCAGAGACATTAGACCTGTTTACACCTGATATCAGCCAAATTACACAGGACAGCTACATTATTGTT
The DNA here is from genome assembly GCF_900880675.1 of Sparus aurata. Taxonomy (NCBI): domain Eukaryota; kingdom Metazoa; phylum Chordata; class Actinopteri; order Spariformes; family Sparidae; genus Sparus; species Sparus aurata. Next base: position 151,139 of record NW_022045124.1, on the reverse strand, counting down.
TGACACTGTTTTCACTTCCTGTCTTTATATTTACTGACAATGAAATCTGTACATGAATCAATTAATTACACAGAAAAATATGTTTATAATCAGACTCTAAGCACAGAAGGCCTGTCATCAGAGTGGGTCCTGTTCACATCTTGTTCTCGCTCACAAAACTTTACATAAAATGGTTCTCGTCATGTAAATACATGAATTCTTGGAGAGAAAAAAAAAAGAATGATGAAAGTAATTTAAGTGTGTCTACTGTAGGTGGAGAATACAAGAATTAATGTAAAAGTGAGTTTGAAGAGTTTAAGTCAGAATTGTATTAACGAGAGGTTGAATATTCAGTGGGAGGAGGTCAAGGTGAGCGACAAGTTGGTTTGTATGATAAAAAATATTAGAAAGCTATTGATGAAAAATGCATCACTTTTGCTCATCATTTTTACAAAAGTAGTTTGTGTACGCAGTGGGAAGAAGTCAAGGTGATAATTAAGTTGAAGTGTCGCTGCAAAGAAATTAAAATGCTGTTAACAAAAATCTGAAAAGCTCTCGAGGACTTTAGTGCTCGCATGTTACAGCCGGTCAATAACTCATATTAACACATCTGCTCTTCTGTATCGCAGTGATCCAGACTTCAACATCACATCACAACTTCGACATGTTCAACTTCATCCTGACCTGAGCGGTAAAGATATCGCCAACTATTTCAGGATGAAGCTTCCTGAATGTCTGACAGTAGAAGACGTGTTGGTGATTCGGGAAACGGTGGTGGACAATCCAGTGGTGAAAAGTTGTTTTTGTTTGTTCAAGTCCATCCATCCATCCGTCCGTCCGTCCGTCCGTCCGTCCGTCCGTCCGTCCGTCCATCCATCCATCCATCCATCCATCCATCCGTCCGTCCATCCATCCATCCATCCATCCATCCATCCATTGTTAGATCCCGAGTTTTACCCCTGTTCAGGAGGCACTCGACCAGCTCTCTGTTTAAAGGGTTAGATCCCTAAACTTCAATACATCATAGTTACACCTTACAACTCCTTTAACTTATCCATCATCCATCTTCATCCAGTGTTGAATCGTGATAGCAGAAGTCTGAACAAGGTTATCTCTCTCCGAAGAAGCGTCCTCCGGCTCCTCCTGGAGGATCCTGAGGTGTCCTCACACCAGATGAGATATGACCACAACATTTAAAGGACTTTAAAGAACATGTGCAGTGAATAACACGGATCACTATGTGACAATTCATTGTGCTGTTAGGAAACCTTGGGTCCAGTTGACACAAATCACCCACCCAGTACATCCCTTCATGGTCACAACGCTCCACGAAGGCAGTGCCTCCTCCAGCAGTACAATGTGTTCGGACACACCAGGAGCTGCTCAGTGATGGCTCACAAAACATGACAAAGATGTCGACCCGTAACTCCAAGTTCCCCGAATCCCAATTTGATAGAGCTTCCATGGGCAATGGGACACCGAGGCCCTGCTTCAAAAGAACTCAAGGAAGAAGAACTCGGACTGTCACGGGTCCTTAACTCAACTTAATACAGAGAAATTTACCACAAAGCAATGTTACATGACCAAACAACGTAGTCACTTCCAACGTAGTGACTGTAACTGTCTTTGGGAACTTATACGAGGAAAAAAATATCGCAGATATACGTGGAGAAGCGTCTGTCCTCCCGCCTGTCCTACTGACTCTTCCTCTACCCGATAAACAGCATCTGTCACCGGCAACTTTAACTCAGGTGAAAATAAATCACCGCGATAGTCAGCCCTCCGGACCGAGACTTCAGGGAACTTTCCCCCAGAAAACAACCTCTGTCCTGCGAGTGACAGAGTCAGATTGACAGGGAGGACACGGGGGAACACCTTGATAAAACACCGACGTCATCATCATGACGTGTACCGTCATGCCTCTTTAGGAGCTGTAGCGCCGGCTTTCTGTATGAATTCACAGCGGTCGGTCTACAAGGCGGAGCTGCTTCAATCTGTGTGAATCACCATTGGTGGAGAATTGGCGAACAGCAGCTGCAGCTTTTATGTGTCTTCTCCTGTGAGAATGGGGCTACCAGGTGCTGTGAGCTCTTCGTCCCGTTCCTTGAGTCATTCCTGAGCTGTTTCTGAGGGGGTTCCTGATCACAACAACTAGATCCTTCAGATGCAAGAGGATGATTTCCTGCTGGGTGTGTGAGCTCCTCGTGCCATCTCAAAGCTGGTGAGGAATGCAACGTTGATCACCTCCAGCTCGACTCTCTTATCCACATCGACCAGCACAAAGTGAGTTCAAGTGCTTTCCGGTTCCTGTAACGACGGGACATTCAGAGGTCCACTGGCGTTGGTCAGGCACCAAAATAAATCTTTAAGAAGGTCAGAAACAAACAATCATTCTGGACTCCAGGGAAACTTCTGCCCACTTCCCAGAGGCTAATGGAGATCTGGAGGGTAAAGAATAAGACCAGAGCAGCGCGGTCGACTAACATACAAACCTTTTAGAACAACACGCAACAAAGATAAGCCACTGCAGTCGTCAGTTTGGTGAATGATTGATGAACAATCGTGTGATTCAAGCCACTCTGCATGAAGCGAAGGCCGCCGCTCCTCTGAGGAGCTTCAAATGGCTTTGAGACCGACTGAAGGTTACTGTTGAATAAAACTGTAAAAACCTATTTTCCTCACTTCTCCAGTTACATGACTGTTTCTGTTTGCGCTCTCTGTTTGGATGTGATCACAGCAGAGTAAATATATGGAACCTTTCAAAGAGAAATACTACATTATGTTACTGACAGAAGATATGTTGAGATGATCAAGCGTCACAACCGTCATGATCGGATCCATTCGGTCACATAACGTTTGGGAAGTGTAGAAGAGCTGCACAGTTAAACTGTTTTATTCCCATTCAAGTTAGCAGAAAACAGGAAGTTAGCCGACTCGAGTTCTGTGGGCCGCTCAGTGTAGACGGTCCTGTCATGATATTCATGATGTTAATGAATGAAATGTGTGTTTTTGTTCAGCCACAATGATCATCTGACTCTCTGGGTCGTTGTACTTCCCTGGAAGTTGAACTGTTCTGGGTTCATGCAGCACCGAGCAGCTCCCACAGGTTCTGGATCCGCTCCATTACTTTACTTCCATCCACAGCGGGCGTGTTAGCGGTTAGCGGTTAGCTGCAGCTCTGCCAGTTGAAACCATGTGGTCTATAATCTCTCAAATATTTAGTGAAGACGTGTTTCTGGATCTCACTCTGATGTGATGAACAGTGAAGTGGTTACTTTAACGTCACACTTCACCAAAACAAACAGTTTAATGATTGGACATGTAGACGGCAGCGTCTCTGACCTGCTCCCACTGATCACATCACGTCTTTCTCACTCTGCAGTCTGCGTGATGAGATTCCAACAATGTTTAATACATGATAACAAGCAGCTGATTATACAGTATATTGACGTGGCTCCTCTTTGCCACCGGCACACTCGGCTCGTGGATCTGCATGTATATGTGGACATTAAGCCGGAGGAGGAGCGGCTGTTTGTTTGATGGAGGAGGTGCAGAGGTGATGTTGGAGCTGGGGCGCTGTTATTTAAAGAAAGTATCAGGGGATCTTCAACACACTCAGTCCTCCTCCTCCACCTAACCTTTCTGCTCAGCTCTGCGACTCGCTCACACGCTCCTGGTTTCACATTTACAAGACATATTTATATATATATATATAAATAAATATATACTGCTGTGCACATAAATAACACACCTTTAGGGTTCTGTGCTCCACAAAAACTTCAGCCTGGTCTCCAGAATATAATGTCTGCAGTTTGTACTAACCACAGATTGACAGTTGTGTCACTTGACATGTTTATCATGAGAAGTTGGTGTATTTAAGGAGACCTGCAGACGTCTCCATCCGTCACTGTGGCGACCAAAACAGGTATTTTAATCCAAACTGTGATGTTTTCTGATCACATGGCAACATAAAGAAATGTTCAGTTCACATTTATTCTGGTAACTAGTTTGCTATTTCTACTGATAAATTGATGGAGTCATTCTTCGAGCAGAAGTGTCATAAAAGTGAAATTTTCCTCTGGTCTTCATCTTACAGCACAGTGAAATCTTTGTGTTTCTGGATGGAACCAGCAGTCTGGAGATTCTCTTTGTGTCCTACACAGCTAAAATGAACAGTTTGATGAATCTATTAAGAAAATAATCTGCAGATTAACTGATAAAGAGAAGAATCACCTAAAGCTTACTCTGACGGCTGAAGCCCGGACTTTGAAGGATTTATTACAATCTCCCTGGCTTTGTTTCTATAGCTGTTCCTGACAGGTGAGGTAGGACAGGTAGGACTCACTGAGGCAGGTGTTGTGTGTGAAGTCTCTGTGGAAAGCTTCACACTCGGGCTCTTGGCTGCCAGTGGCCCTGCAGGTACACCACAGGCTGATGGTGATGTTGGAGGGACTGCTGTCACTGTAGTTAGGTGTCACATCAGAGCCTGAGAGACAAACAGACAGACGGAGAGAGAGACGGAGAGAGAGAGAGACAGACAGACAGAGAGAGAGAGAGACAGAGAGAGACAGAGGGAGAGAGGAATCAGAATTAGAGATTATCCAGGAGGAGAGGTAAAGAGGATTTTTGTAAATTGGGAATTGAATCACTGGATGAGTCTAACTAGCCCCTTTTTAGATAGAAAAGGCGGCACATTTGCTCCAAGGTAAGGACGGCAATGTGCCGGCCTGTCTTTCTAAAACCGAGGCGTAATATTCCTCCTTTCCAAAAGCCGCCTCTGAGGTAGGCGTAAACATGTGACGTGACGTGAAGCTTGAAGTTGGGCTGTGAACAGTGACAATGAATTTGACTTCAAAATAAGAGCTTTACATTGCACCCCATTGGAGTTTAGAACTGGGTTCTTAGCAGGGGGCTTTTAATTTGAAAGTAGCGACCGGTCTTAGCTTGCTGCTACAACAACAAGCTAACACAACCAAACAGCTACAGAGACCGAGGAGACGCTGCATCTCCTGGATCTCAGCAGCTGTCCAGTTGCTCATCTTAATGTCCGCGGATGAAGTGATGGACTGACTGCTGTGATCAGCTGTTTCCTGGTTTTAAAACTCCCCGGCTGTGGGTCGCACAACAAGTGCAGGTCATCCACACCTCCGCCCACCTCACGCAGAGGCCGGCACATTGCTGCCTCGTTTTTAGATAGCAGTCGAGGCGGAAATAAGTGTACCCTCCGAGGCGGAAAATCAGCGGACCAAAACAGACCCCCAGTTTGCCGCCCTCTGTCTAAAACCGCGGAACGAGCCGCCAAAAGGACGGGCAAATTGGCGGCTTGGTGCTCTGTCTAAAAACGGTTAGTGTGCGTCTGACTGTGGAGTCTGAACAAAAGAGAGTTTTCAAATCAAAGTTTACTCTCCAGTAATAAAGAGATAAACAGGTTTAACAGAAGGCCGCAAGACTTTTGATGTGAACTTCTTCCATTCATGTAACCTCGTCCCTCTGCTGCTGAGCCGACCGACATCATGGGTATGTTCAGATGTTCGTAGAGAAGCAGAAAAGATGGTGAACGTTACCAAGGAGGCCGACGTAGGACATCAGGCAGCCGTGGTAGTTATCGTGAGGGCAGCTGGTGACGGTGTGAGACGTCATCTGGCAGTTCATGTGGAAATCAGCCAGTCGAGACCTGCAGACACACAACGACATCATGTTAGAAACACAACAACATCATGTTAGAAACACAACAACATCACGTCAGTAACACAACAACATCATGTTAAAAACGCAACGACATCACGTCAGTAACACAACAACATCATGTTAGAAACGCAACGACATCACGTCAGTAACGCAACGACATCATGTTAGAAACACAACAACATCATGTTAGAAACGCAACGACATCACGTCAGTAACACAACAACATCATGTTAGAAACGCAATGACATCACGTTAGAAACACAACAACATCATGTTAGAAACGCAACGACATCACGTTAGAAACACAACAACATCATGTTAGAAACGCAATGACATCACGTTAGAAACACAACAACATCATGTTAGAAACACAACAACATCATGTTAGAAACGCAACAACATCATGTTAGAAACGCAACGACATCACGTTAGAAACACAACAACATCATGTTAGAAACACAACATCATGTTAGAAACGCAACGACATCATGTTAGAAACGCAACAACATCACGTCAGTAACACAACGACATCACGTCAGTAACACAACGACATCATGTCAGTAACGCAACGACATCACGTTAGAAACGCAACGACATCATGTCAGTAACGCAACGACATCCCGTCAGTAACGCAACGACATCATGTTAGAAACGCAACAACATCACGTCAGTAACACAACGACATCACGTCAGTAACGCAACGACATCATGTCAGTAACGCAACGACATCATGTCAGTAACGCAACGACATCATGTTAGAAATGCAACGACATCACGTCAGTAACACAACGACATCACGTCAGTAACGCAACGACATCATGTCAGTAACGCAACGACATCATGTTAGAAACGCAACGACATCACGTCAGTAACACAACGACATCATGTCAGTAACACAACAACATCATGTCAGTAACGCAACGACATCACGTCAGTAACGCAACGACATCATGTTAGAAATGCAACGACATCACGTCAGTAACACAACGACATCACGTCAGTAACGCAACGACATCATGTCAGTAACGCAACGACATCATGTTAGAAACGCAACGACATCACGTCAGTAACACAACGACATCATGTCAGTAACGCAACGACATCATGTCAGTAACGCAACGACATCATGTTAGAAACGCAACGACATCACGTCAGTAACACAACGACATCATGTCAGTAACGCAACGACATCATGTCAGTAACGCAACGACATCATGTTAGAGACACAACGACATCATGTTAGAAACGCAACGACATCATGTCAGTAACGCAACGACATCATGTCAGTAACGCAACAACATCATGTTAGAAACGCAACGACATCACGTCAGTAACGCAACGACATCATGTCAGTAACACAACGACATCATGTTAGAAACGCAACGACATCATGTCAGTAACGCAACGACATCATGTCAGTAACGCAACAACGTCATGTTGGAAACGCAACGACATCACGTCAGTAACGCAACAACATCATGTTAGAAACGCAACGACATCACGTCAGTAACACAACGACATCACGTCAGTAACGCAACAACATCATGTCAGTAACGCAACGACATCATGTCAGTAACGCAACAACATCATGTTGGAAACGCAACGACATCACGTCAGTAACACAACGACATCATGTCAGTAACGCAACGACATCATGTTGGAAATGCAACGACATCATGTTAGAAATGCAACGACATCACGTCAGTAACACAACGACATCATGTCAGTAACGCAACGACATCATGTTAGAAACGCAACGACATCACGTCAGTAACACAACGACATCATGTCAGTAACGCAACGACATCATGTTGGAAACGCAACGACATCACGTCAGTAACACAACGACATCATGTCAGTAACACAACGACATCATGTCAGTAACGCAACGACATCACGTTAGAAACGCAACGACATCATGTCAGTAACGCAACGACATCCCGTCAGTAACGCAACGACATCATGTTAGAAACGCAACAACATCACGTCAGTAACACAACGACATCACGTCAGTAACGCAACGACATCATGTCAGTAACGCAACGACATCACGTCAGTAACACAACGACATCACGTCAGTAACGCAACGACATCATGTCAGTAACGCAACGACATCATGTCAGTAACGCAACGACATCATGTTAGAAATGCAACGACATCACGTCAGTAACACAACGACATCACGTCAGTAACGCAACGACATCATGTCAGTAACGCAACGACATCATGTCAGTAACGCAACGACATCATGTTAGAAACGCAACGACATCACGTCAGTAACACAACGACATCACGTCAGTAACGCAACGACATCATGTCAGTAACGCAACGACATCATGTTAGAAACGCAACGACATCACGTCAGTAACACAACGACATCATGTCAGTAACACAACAACATCATGTCAGTAACGCAACGACATCACGTCAGTAACGCAACGACATCATGTTAGAAATGCAACGACATCACGTCAGTAACACAACGACATCACGTCAGTAACGCAACGACATCATGTCAGTAACGCAACGACATCATGTTAGAAACGCAACGACATCACGTCAGTAACACAACGACATCATGTCAGTAACGCAACGACATCATGTCAGTAACGCAACGACATCATGTTAGAAACGCAACGACATCACGTCAGTAACACAACGACATCATGTCAGTAACGCAACGACATCATGTCAGTAACGCAACGACATCATGTTAGAGACACAACGACATCATGTTAGAAACGCAACGACATCATGTCAGTAACGCAACGACATCATGTCAGTAACGCAACAACATCATGTTAGAAACGCAACGACATCACGTCAGTAACGCAACGACATCATGTCAGTAACACAACGACATCATGTTAGAAACGCAACGACATCATGTCAGTAACGCAACGACATCATGTCAGTAACGCAACAACGTCATGTTGGAAACGCAACGACATCACGTCAGTAACGCAACAACATCATGTTAGAAACGCAACGACATCACGTCAGTAACACAACGACATCACGTCAGTAACGCAACAACATCATGTCAGTAACGCAACGACATCATGTCAGTAACGCAACAACATCATGTTGGAAACGCAACGACATCACGTCAGTAACACAACGACATCATGTCAGTAACGCAACGACATCATGTTGGAAATGCAACGACATCATGTTAGAAATGCAACGACATCACGTCAGTAACACAACGACATCACGTCAGTAACACAACGACATCATGTCAGTAACGCAACGACATCATGTTAGAAACGCAACGACATCACGTCAGTAACACAACGACATCATGTCAGTAACGCAACGACATCATGTTGGAAACGCAACGACATCACGTCAGTAACACAACGACATCATGTCAGTAACACAACGACATCATGTCAGTAACGCAACGACATCACGTTAGAAACGCAACGACATCATGTCAGTAACGCAACGACATCCCGTCAGTAACGCAACGACATCATGTTAGAAACGCAACAACATCACGTCAGTAACACAACGACATCACGTCAGTAACGCAACGACATCATGTCAGTAACGCAACGACATCATGTCAGTAACGCAACGACATCATGTTAGAAATGCAACGACATCACGTCAGTAACACAACGACATCACGTCAGTAACGCAACGACATCATGTCAGTAACGCAACGACATCATGTTAGAAACGCAACGACATCACGTCAGTAACACAACGACATCATGTCAGTAACACAACAACATCATGTCAGTAACGCAACGACATCACGTCAGTAACGCAACGACATCATGTTAGAAATGCAACGACATCACGTCAGTAACACAACGACATCACGTCAGTAACGCAACGACATCATGTCAGTAACGCAACGACATCATGTTAGAAACGCAACGACATCACGTCAGTAACACAACGACATCATGTCAGTAACGCAACGACATCATGTCAGTAACGCAACGACATCATGTTAGAAACGCAACGACATCACGTCAGTAACACAACGACATCATGTCAGTAACGCAACGACATCATGTCAGTAACGCAACGACATCATGTTAGAGACACAACGACATCATGTTAGAAACGCAACGACATCATGTCAGTAACGCAACGACATCATGTCAGTAACGCAACAACATCATGTTAGAAACGCAACGACATCACGTCAGTAACGCAACGACATCATGTCAGTAACACAACGACATCATGTTAGAAACGCAACGACATCATGTCAGTAACGCAACGACATCATGTCAGTAACGCAACAACGTCATGTTGGAAACGCAACGACATCACGTCAGTAACGCAACAACATCATGTTAGAAACGCAACGACATCACGTCAGTAACACAACGACATCACGTCAGTAACGCAACAACATCATGTCAGTAACGCAACGACATCATGTCAGTAACGCAACAACATCATGTTGGAAACGCAACGACATCACGTCAGTAACACAACGACATCATGTCAGTAACGCAACGACATCATGTTGGAAATGCAACGACATCATGTTAGAAATGCAACGACATCACGTCAGTAACACAACGACATCACGTCAGTAACACAACGACATCATGTCAGTAACGCAACGACATCATGTTAGAAACGCAACGACATCACGTCAGTAACACAACGACATCATGTCAGTAACGCAACGACATCATGTTGGAAACGCAACGACATCACGTCAGTAACACAACGACATCATGTCAGTAACACAACGACATCATGTCAGTAACGCAACGACATCATGTTAGAAATGCAACGACATCACGTCAGTAACACAACGACATCACGTCAGTAACGCAACGACATCATGTCAGTAACGCAACGACATCATGTTAGAAACGCAACGACATCACGTCAGTAACACAACGACATCATGTCAGTAACGCAACGACATCATGTCAGTAACGCAACGACATCATGTTAGAAACGCAACGACATCACGTCAGTAACACAACGACATCATGTCAGTAACGCAACGACATCATGTCAGTAACGCAACGACATCATGTTAGAGACACAACGACATCATGTTAGAAACGCAACGACATCATGTCAGTAACGCAACGACATCATGTCAGTAACGCAACAACATCATGTTAGAAACGCAACGACATCACGTCAGTAACGCAACGACATCATGTCAGTAACACAACGACATCATGTTAGAAACGCAACGACATCATGTCAGTAACGCAACGACATCATGTCAGTAACGCAACAACGTCATGTTGGAAACGCAACGACATCACGTCAGTAACGCAACAACATCATGTTAGAAACGCAACGACATCACGTCAGTAACACAACGACATCACGTCAGTAACGCAACAACATCATGTCAGTAACGCAACGACATCATGTCAGTAACGCAACAACATCATGTTGGAAACGCAACGACATCACGTCAGTAACACAACGACATCACGTCAGTAACGCAACGACATCATGTCAGTAACGCAACAACATCATGTTGGAAACGCAACGACATCACGTCAGTAACACAACGACATCACGTCAGTAACGCAACGACATCACGTCAGTAACGCAACAACATCATGTCAGTAACGCAACAACATCATGTCAGTAACACAATGACATCACGTCAGAAACACAACGACATCATGTCAGTAACACAACAACATCATGTCAGTAACGCAACAACATCATG